>NC_067399.1:108012943-108112943 GCF_016432865.1 Antechinus flavipes
TGACCCATAGACAGTAAGCTGATTTGCAGGTATTCATTTATAAAAGCAATTCTGCAGAATTTTAAATTGGAAGGAACCTTCAAGTCCATCTAGCACCTACGTTTTCATTTTATCAATGATATAAAGAATTCAAACTTAGGTTTTTTTTGTTTTTGTTTTTGTTTTTTTTTTTTTTTTTTGACTACAAATCCACTACTCTTTCCCTAACACCAAGGGAGTAATTTGTTTCAAGGAAGAGTTTTTCTTAATGAATGGAGGCAGATGAATTAATGTATGGTGATAAAGGTGAAAAAAAAGAACACGGATAACACATTTTTAAAAGTATACAGAAGAAAGTAAAAAGTTCAAAAGGATATACAAACATTTTTTATTTATGCAATTATTTTGCTGCTACCATGTTAAATATACATATTAAAAAAGCAAATTACATAACAGGATCACAATATCCTATACAATTCTTTTTGTTTTTGTTCTTTGTATAATAACATGATTATGTTCACTGATGACTATTTTCATAATAAAAAGGAAAACATTTTTTTAAGTGAACTTGAGAACTTCCATTCTCATGTATTCATTACCTACTACTCATTTCACCTTCATCACATTTGAATATGGAACAAGGATGATTGATTTTGTGTACATTAAGTGGCTATTTTTTAAAAGTTAAGACTGCATTATCATAAACCCATATTTTTAGAAACAGTTGCTGTAGCCCAGAACAAATTAATCAACTTGCGGAGTCATCCCCTTAGCTCTAGGTTCTCCACCCTAATTGTAGGGTATAAAATTAGAGATGGTCTCTAAGAAACATAGTGTTACTGTAGGAAGAAAGTTGGCTCTCAAAGTGGAAGATCTCTGATCAGTTCCACATTGGGTGCTTACTATTCCATTGACCTTGGTTAAATCATTTGTTTCTGATCTTTTATTTTTCATTCATTATAAAATATATGAATTGAATTATATATAGTCTTGGAATTCTTTATGAAGCTACCAGAGGAAGAATATACTACGTGGTAGGGCCTGTGCTACGTATTATCCATTTTATGATCTCATTTAATCCTCACAATAATTTTGGCGGGTAGTTATTTTTGTTATCTCGGTATAACAAATGAGGAAACTGAGGCAGACAAAGATTAAGTGACTTTCCTAGCATTGCATACCCAGAAAATATCTGACTGTATTCAAACCTTTATATCTCCATATCTCTATTTCTGATACTTCTTAAATCTTAATCCGATCTCAATAAAAATTTAACTCATCAAGCCACTGTCTAGCCATGAGAGGAAATGCAGCAATCAAGTTCAATAAAACATTTTAGTCTTAAATATCCAGATCATGGAAGCAAAAATCATATAGTATGATTTGATTATACTGACAATTCTCTTAATTCTTCCCTTTAGTAAATATGTAGGAAAGTACAATCAATTTAGGCATTTAAGTTCATGTTGCAACCTTAGACTTAGTTGCCAGAATCACTGTGTACACTTTGAGTCAAGAAGACCTGAGTTCAAATCTTGCCTCAGACACTTTAACTCTTTTTTTCTGGACCCTTTTATGTCTCAGTTTTCTCATTGATAAAATGAGAATAGCAGAGCTAATGTAAGGATTAAATGAAATCACTATTAAAAGGCTTTGCAAGCCATAAAGTGATATATAAATATTAATTTTAACATTTTTTTTGCCATAACTCAGAAAAAATGAATAGGCTTAGTTGAATTTGATTTTTAACAAATAAAGCATTTTATTTGTTAAAAATCAAATTCAATTAAACTCATTCAATTTTCCAAACACTAAAAGATTGCTAAATACAATTCACTAATATGATTAAAGAAAAAGCAAGAAATAATAATGAATAGGTAAATTAGAGTTTAGGTAAGCTGTCACTTTTTTAGAATTTCAAATTTTCTAAATTGCCTAACAGTTCTGATTGAGCCATTGAACTTTATGAAGTAACATGCCTCTTTGCCATCAGAGTTACTTTCTCTCTTCCTCTCTCTGTCTCAGTCTCAGTCTCAGATTGACACTCTCTCTCTCTCTCTCTCTCTCTCTCTCTCTCTCTCTCTCTCTCTCTCTCTCTCTTACATTCTACAGCTAATTTTATTGCCAATATCCTGCAAGAATGAATAATAGAAATATCATACTGCATCTATGGATGGTCAGCTCTGAAGTGGGCAAAAGTCCCAGGGAAAAATAATAAAGTTAAGAAGGAAATGTGCAATTTGAATACTAGACAGCTCTATTCCCCCCCCCCCCCCAAATCCTATCGAGCTAATAAGAAAGCCATACTGTAAAAGTACCATGTATTTTTTCTTCCCACATTAACATTTTAAACATTTTGATTCAGGATGGTATTCAGATGATTGATTTAAGAATTTCATATATGATCATTCTGTGTTCTATAGTCCTGACATTGACACTTTGCATGGAGGATACAGATTTTTGTGGAAAGATAGCTTATAACTACTTTTCTTCGTGCACATTCATGGGGGGCCTTCTTCCCCAGAAGCTTCCTGTCCAAGAGTTTCAAGAGAATTTCTTCTACTTCATTTTTCTTTTCACTAAACAGAATCCTTTACGTAACTATGAGGAATTATTTTATTTTACCTTCTGACCTTCATTGTGGTAGGTCTTGTTTAAAAGCCAGGCTGAGAAAAATCAGATTCTAGAATTTATGTGCTTTAAAATAATGTTTCCAACATTCTTTGGAATTAATAGTTATAGCAATCCTTATGTTTTAACTTTAGAAAAAAATATAGAAAAGTCCCTTAAACAGAGAAAAAAAACCAGGTCTTTAGAAAGTCTCAATTAATTAGTAACTTTGAAAAGAGTAATGCATACATATGGATAGACAGACATGTTCACCTAGACAAATGTGTGTTAATAAGAGGGCTCTTAGAAGCATCCTCAGTTACAATTCCACTTCCACCCCTCTTCAATTCTGGCTCATCTAGTTATTAATTCTTTCTGTGGGTTCAAAGGCAATCTGGTGGGGGTTCTCTGGAACAATCTCAGCAAATTATCAAATATACAGAAACTTTCTAATTGGCTCACAGCAACCCCAGAGTAAAATGAAATAAATTTTTTCCTTAGTTTTCTACTTTCTCCTCTTTCAGTTTCAAATAAAGCAGTATCAATTAATATAGAAATGATGATAAACATTCAAAGTGTATAGAAACTATACCTTGGGACTTGCACTTAGGATCATTTTTTCTCCCTTCATTCACTTGATATAAAACAGGATTTATTGAAAAACATTCATTAAAATTTAAATTTTGGGTAGAAATATTCCTAGAACTATGATCTGGGAAAAATCAGGGAAAAAAAAAAACAGGGAAGAAAGGGACTGTGAACTAGACGTGATTCTTCCTAACTTAACAGTTTGTCTTGGTTTAGGCTCCATTCTCCTGTAACACATTTCAGTGCTTTGGCCCAGAGAAACATACACCTATGTTTCTGTCTTGGTGTATCTGACACAAGGTGATCCTTTTTGCAAGACTATTGAAACACAAAACAACCTGAACTCTCTTTAATATCAGCAAATGTTTTAGCCCAAGGAATCTCTGAAAATTCTCTGATACTCTTTTCACCTCTGAAAAGTCCCCCAAGTTTCTATGATCCCAGAGAAATTTTCTCAAAACTTGCTGGGTCTTCACCAATCAGGGCATTTTATATAACCCCCCTCCCATTGTATTTTGGAAGAAGATCTTTTTGTAGAAATGTGGTCATAATATTTACCAAAGTGAAAGTCTTCTCTTCCCTCATTTATTTAATCTTCCTGGATGCCCTGTACGACTAAAATAGTTTAAAAAATTGCAAAAAGTAGAAGGTGAAGAGGGTGCTAAGTAAAATTAGAGCTCTGAAAGCTATACAAATTGTACCTTCTGCACTCATGGAGATGTTTTGGGACTTCTAAGAGTAAGCAATATAGGCCAAAAATATAGGATATACTACACAAAGGGTTGAGCGTGAAAATAAAACAAGGGTTCTTTTTAATATGATTTTTACAAATATACATATCTTTAATGCCAGGGAATTTTGGTATGTAGGTATTTATTTTGAAATACGTTAAACTACAAGTGTATGTATGCAGACATGTGTATATATGTTTATTATTCTTTTCAATTCATATATATACATGTATCTATAGTTAGATATCTATTTCTAATATATATGTATGTGTATATATCTATATGTGTATGTATATAAATACACACACAAACACACATATATATACAGAGAGAGCACCTTAACTATAGTATTTTTTAAATAAATAAAAGCCACTGTACTGAAAAACATTGCTTTCAAATAGTGATACAACATAAGAAATATGATTTTCAATTGTTATCTTAATACCTGGAGAACTAAAAATTCCCCAAGAACTGGCTTTATGGGTAGTTGTCTTATTATTATTTTTTTTTCAAATTTCATTGACCATCTCAGTTAGAAGTCTTAAAGAAAAGTCTCAATTTTTTTTCTGTATAAGCTAGTAGACTGTCTTTCAGAGTTACCATGGTTTAAAAAAGTTCATCATCCTGAAGGCAATTTAGTGAGGGCCTTCTCAGAATTTAATTATGCTGGTTCCTGAGGAGGGAATAATAATCATGTAGTCCTTTGGTGGTCCTGTACTTGAAGTTTTTTCAGCATGTCCCCTTGGAATTCTTCAAAAGCCTAAGATCTTCAGAATGCCATGATCAATCTCCATTTTATTGGTTATATTGAAAAACAGATTCTTTTGGTTGTTCAGAAGACTCCTGACCATAAAAATGGAATTTATCACTGATATTTTTCCAAGACATCATTGGCAAACTCTACTAGCTTTTTTTTTTAATATAATAAATAGGACTATAACTTCTATATATATATATATATACAGTTCCATATTCAATCAGTGCTCATGAAAAAAAAAATGACAGAAAGAGAACCAAAGGGGAAAAAAGGAATTGATATTAACTATCACCACTATTACCCCTTTTATGTTTAATTAACTTGAATTTTGAAAATATTTTGAAATAGATTTTGCAGTAACAAAATTTACTGAAAAACAAAGTTGTTAATCAAGATTTTCAGAAGTTTTAGTAGACATAAGATTTTTTTTTTGGATGAGTAGGATCTGACAACAATGTACCTCCCCCCCAAAACAAAACAAACAAAACAAAACAAAAACAACAACTGATAAATGATGGATTATTAGATGAAATAAAAATCCAATTTTCTCTTATGGATGGATTATCAGGATTTTAACATTCATTTTGTACTTGCATTTAAAGTGTCATAATAAATGATAAAGGCACATATCTAGGTCAATCTTGGGACAAACCAGCACTGAGCAACATTATTTCTTTCTGGTACTATTAAAAAATCCTTCTCCTTGTCTCTTTTTCTAATCCATCTTTTACACACATGTGAAATTAATATTCCTAAAATACAAATAGAAGTAGAGTACTCTCTTACTCAAGAAATTTCCATGAATCCCTATTACTTATATAAAAAATATAAAACCTGACATGCAAAGATCTTAAAATATATTTCTCTATATTCAACTTTCTGTAAGGTATGTTTTACGTACCACTCACTTTCTCAGTTCCTACCCCTTTAGCCTGCCACATCCTGTCAGGATTTCTCCTTTTTAAAAATACTATTGATTGATTCTATAATAGTTTGTGTAAAGTCTGTGTGTATGTGTGTGTATGTGTGTGTGTGTGTGTGTGTGTGTGTTGTGTTGTCCATATAGAGAATCTACTCCAAATGTTCATAAGGATTATTTGTGTCTGACCTGTAGTAAAGCATTTCAAGTTCATATTGGTCCAATCAGAGACAGCTGGGCACACTAACTTGACTCTACTATGGTTCTCTTTGAGAATAAAGGAAAACGATATTGTCCATGTGAATTATGTGTTCTTGATTGTTATGCTTTAAGAGGGAAAATATGTTAAGATATAAAGATTTCCATCAAGTGTCATTTACACAAAGACTGCGCATAACAAATAAACACATTTATGCAAACCAATAACAGAAATTAGATGAAAATATACCAGACAATGCACAGAGTGAATGAGCTCCTAATTGCATAAGCTCTCTTACTACCACTGAGATAGATCATTTCTAACAAGATTGTTCCAGATTTCATCAAAAGGAAAATTCCCCACTCTTTAGTGTAGTAAGTGGAGATAACAACATAACCAACGTGCTGGCTCCTTAACATGTTTAGTTCTTCCCAGATTCTTTCTTTTCTTGGGGCACTCTAAAGAATCTAGAACCATGTATCTTATTTTTCAGAGTTGGAAGCCAAAACAATAAAAGAAAATTTTCCTCTCCTATGCTCTTTCCAATCCCAATCCTCACACAGGTTGAGGTCTGGGGATATTGAATAATCAATCTTCACTAATGAGAAAAATCTTACAAAATCTCCTTAAATTTATATTAACTTATTTGTGCACATATATTCCCCCACCACAATCAACAGTAGAACGTGAACTTCTTAAAAGAAGAGATTTTTTTTTTTTTTCACTTTTGTTTTTGTGTTCCCAAAACCTAGTGCAATGACTGGCAGATGGCAGGTATTTAATAAATATTGATTTGTTGATTGCTATTTTTTCAATTGAATAAGATTACTGACAGAATGCATGATGTTGAAAAAGATGCTATGGTTAGCAAACCATGCAGAATGTATTCAGTTCTTCACCATTAAAAAAGAGTATTCATATGGTTTATGAAATCTATGGAAGAACTTGCTTATATTTCAGATTTGGAAACCAAAGTTATATGTACACCGGGACAAGATATTTGTTAAAATTAAGTAAAAAAATATATATATAGTCACTAAAGTATGAAGGGAAATTAAGGAGCTTTGTTTGATGACATGTAGAGTTCAACTGATAGAATAGTTGATTTTTTTTCCCATTAACTTCCATTTTTTGGAAAATAGGTACTTAATAAATGTTTGTTGGAATGTAAAAAGGATTGTTCCCTCTGAAGAATTTTGCACATATTACCATGAGAGCCTATAAGGCTCAGTAGATAGAATACTAGGCTTGGAGCCAGAAAGCTCAAAAATCAAAACCATTCTCAAATATTTACTAGTTGTTTGACTCTGGGCAAGTTATTTAACTTCTGTTTGCCTCAGTTTCTTCAGCTATAAAATGGGGATAATATTAGTCCTTACTTTCCAGGATTGTTGTGAAGATCAAGTGAAATATTTGTAAAATACTTAGCAAAGTATCTGGCACATAATAGGAACTTAATAAATACTTGTGCCCTCTCTACTCCCAAACCCCATAGATTGAGACCATAATAATTCTGCCATCTGCATTCTTTCTTGCATTAGGCTTATTTCAATACCAAGTTATACATGCTGTTTTGAGAAGAGCTAGTCAATATTTTCCTTTTTCTTTTGCTATATGACTGTAGTAGACAGTTGCATGAATTTGGCTCTGCCTCGTTAATGTTCTGTCATTTCTGGCAGCTATAGAATTTTAAGTTTATGGTGTAGATATTTGGCTCCACCTCAAAATAAAAATAAAATGTAAAGGGAAAAAAGATCTAGAAATAGGCAGCTTGTCTCTAGCAAAAATACTCAAATTCCTAGAAATGGTCAGCCGGAGATAACACGTTTTGTGGTTTATTTAAATCTAGGGCCAATTTAAGAAGATACTATCAGAATGTGATCTTTTGAAATGAATAATTGTTCACACTGGCTCAGATTTTAGACTCCTAATAATGCATCTTAATAAATCTTACTCTTGTCAAATTCCTCTGGAAGTAAATGGTTTTAAACTACAGGATAGGAGTTTGGACACGGTGGTCCACTTTGTCTTCACCATACAATATGAAAATGTAAATGGATACTGAATAAACTGTTTCATCTTTCGTCTTTGTTCTTCTTTCCTTCTTTTCCTTTTCTTCTTTTCTTTTTCTTTTTCTTTTTCTATATATTACAATACTGGAATAGTCTCTGGCCCAGAGCAAACAGAATTATTCCAGATGAGTAGGAAAGAATATTTAGTTTATTTTTTGGGAAAGAATTAGTTTAAAAAAGATATTTGTAAACTGGTATATTTCCTCTTTATATAATACATATTAGATTGTAGCCCATTTCTTTCTGAAGCATCTTTTTTGTATCACTTGCATACAATGCTAGAGCCTTCTTGGAAGAAAATAAAGAGATGTTGGGTCTAGGAGATGTCAGGATTCTATAAAAAAGAAGAGTCAGATAATCCAGATAGAAATCTCCACTATGTTACTTATTGCCAATAAATCCTTAAAGAAGACTCTTAACTTCTCTTTGTTTCAGTTTTCTCCTCCATAAAATGGGCAAAAATAAAATGCGTGGTACTATCATTTGAGACTATTGTGATGCCAAAATATGATAATGTATTTATTTATTTATTTATTTTTAAAATAATTTTTTATTGATAGAACGCATGCCAGGGTAATTTTTTACAGCATTATCCCTTACATTCATTTCTGTTCCGATTTTTCCCCTCCCTCCCTCCACCCCTTCCCCCAGATGGCAAGAGTCCTTTACATGTTGAATGGGTTGCAGTATATCCTAGATACAATATATGTGTGCAGAACTGAACAGTTTTCTTGTTGCACAGGGAGAATTGAATTCAGAAGGTATAAATAACCCAGGAGGAAAAACATAAATGCAAGCAGTTTATATTCATTTCCAGTGTTCTTTCTCTGGGTGTAGCTGCTTCTGTCCATCTTTGATCAATTAAGGCTCTCTTTATCAAAGAGGTCTACTTCCATCAGAATACATATGATAATGTATTTAAAATGCTTTCTAAACCTTAGCATATTCTTTACATGTCATATTGTCATTGTTGTTGTTGTTATCCAAGCAAGAGGGGCCTAGGAAGTATTATACAAACAAATGCTGGTCTAAAAAACAAGTCATTGCAAAGAGAGGATAACTTGAATAATTTCATGCTTGAAAAAAATGAAAGAATTTGGCAAAAGTCACAATGTAGCCATACTTTTGATATAGGGGTTTATTTGTTTTCAGTATAATTCAAGTTGGTATAAATGAGAAAGCATCTATTGTTCTGTCAAAGTCTAGCTGTGCTTGAGAGTAAGTCATCTTCAAAAACTCTGAGCCAAATTAAAATTAATAACAACAACAATAATAATTTATCTTTAATGATTTCAATAGCATTGAAAGATGTATAAAAAACTTTTCTCATAATAGTCTTCTGAAATGGACAAGTGCAAATATTATTCTCTCTTTTAAGGATAAGAAAATTGACTCAAAGGCAAGTGCTTCTTATATCACACAGTATTTTGGACCCCAGTTGTAGCTCTAAATTGATTTGCTGTAAATTCTGTGTGGTCTAATATTTGTCATTTCCTAAAGCAGTTTGAAATCACTAAATTGTGATCCCTAATTTCTTTTATAGCAAGGTATCATTATTGCCAATTTCCAAAGGGAGAAATTGGTTGTGCAGTAGTAGAAGGAGTTGTAACATGATTACTAGGAATCACTAAGCCATAGGATTGACTCTGACTTCAAGCCAATAGAATCATAGGTATTAAAGATAGCAAGGACCTTTGAAATCATCTTCAATATCAAAGATAAAGAAGGAAGAAGTTCCAGACATGGGTGACAGCAAGGATAAATGCCCATTTAGATGAAGTTTCTAGCTCAAGAAATAAGAATGAAAGAATCAATCTATCATAGAGTGTTGTTTGTTGCTATTGTTATTCTGAATTTTGTTCTCAAAGATAGCCAGAATATCAGGGAAGTGATGCCATGAAATGGAAGTGAATTGAATTTAAATGAGGAAGGGCTGTGCAAAGTCACCAGGCTTACTCTTTCCTCCAGAGCCATGTGAGCTGGTGGCAAAATATAGATCAGGACAATTAGAGATGGCCTTGGATGCAATGGGAGACCCAGGTCTTTTTTAAACTAAGGTCTTTCATGAGTCTCAGTTTAACTGAGACAACAGTCATTAAGGGATTAAGGCTAGACACGAAATGAGGTAGAGAATAGTCTCTTTTACCTAGTTAAAAAGAAAAAAAGAAATTAATGTAGGAGGGATCACAGAAGTCCTTTCAAACTCTCCTAAATTGTGTGGTTCTGTGAAAGGGAAGAGAGATGAAGATGCTAGCTTTAAGAGGTAGTAAAATCAAGTGGGGGACTTTTTTTTTTTAAATAAAGAAGATTATCTTAGGTATTTTTGTAAGCACCAAGGATTGAAAGAGATGATAGGATGAGAATGAATATTAGAGAGAGGATGTGATAATGAAGGGGGGGGTTGGGGATCTTCTAGAGAAAAAGAAAGAGGATAAGTCAAAACTAGATAAAAGGGATAGCTTTGGTAAGAAAGAAAGGGTCATTTTTTTTTTAAATCAGAGGTGAGAACAGAAGACGGTATTAAAGAATTTTTAGATAAATAAAAAGGGAAGAAGATTACAGCAAATGGTGCTAATTTTCTTGATAAAATATTAGGCAAGCTCTTCATATAAGAGGACTGGAATAGAAAGTTCTGTGGAATACTTGAGAAAACAGGTCTGTAGAAATAGTTATGAACAGTGCAAGATCAATAAGGAAAGAGAGTCCAATGTATATATGTAATTATTTCCCACTATCAGATATTTAACAAGTTATAATAAACTCCTAAAGCTTTGTACACAGCAACAGTAAGATTATATGATGATCAATTCTGATGGATGTAGCTCTTTTCAACAATAACATGATTCAAGTGATTTCCAATGGTCTTGTAATGGAGAGCCAGCTGCACCCAGAAAGAGGACTGTGAGAATTGTCTGGATCACAACATAGTATTTTCACTTTTTAAATTGTTGTTTGCTTGCATTTTGTTTTCTTTCTCCTTTTTTTTTCTTTTTTATCTGATTTCTTTCTTGTGCAGCATGAAAATGTATATGATAAATGATCTAGACGAATGGATTAGGGGAAGAGAGGGAAAACACTTTGTTTTTGTTTTTTGGTTTTTTAAAATCTTTTTGCTAGTATTTGATTTTTGTTATAATAACTTTTTATTGACAGAACCCATGCCAGGGTAATTTTTTACAACATTATCCCTTGAACTCACTTCTGTTCTGATTTTTCCCCTCTCTCCCTCCACCCCCTCCCCCAGATGCCAAGCAATCCTATATATGTTAAATATGTTGCAGTATATCCTAGATATAATATATGTGTGCAGAACCAAACAGTTCTCTTGTTGCACAGGGAGAATTGGATTCAGAAGGTAGAAATAACCCAGGAAGAAAAACAAAAATGCAAGCAATTTATATTCATTTCCCAGTCTTCTTTCTTCGGGTGTAGCTACTTCTGTCCATCATTGATCAATTGAACTGAGTTAGGTCTTTTTGTTGAAGAAATCCACTTCCATCAGAATACATCTTCATATAGTATTGTTGTTGAAGTATATAATGATCTTCTGGTTCTGCTCATTTCACTTAGCATCAGTTCATGTAAGTCTCTCCAAGCCTCTCTGTATTCATCCTGCTGGTCATTTCTTACAGACAATAATATTCCATAACTTTCATATACCACAATTTACCCAACCATTCTCCAATTGATGGGCATCCATTCATTGGGAAAACATTTTGAATACAAGGTTTTGCAAGAATGAATTCTGAAAATTATCTATGTATATGTTTTAAAAATAAAAAGCTTTAATAAAAAAAAAAACCAAACTCTTAGAAAAAGCTCTTGTTGCCTCAATTATCTCTAGTTTCTCTTGTATCACTCATTTTTCAACTCCTTACAAATTGGCTTTATCACTTTATTTTTCTTTATTGACAGATTCCATTGCTTTTTCTTTTTTCTCTCTCTTCATTGACTACCCCCTCATCATTGACTTTCTCTTCCTCTATAATTTCTCCTTTTGTAGTTTTTATTACATAATTTTTCTTTGTTATCCCTTACTTGTCTGACCACTCAATTTCTTTTGCTATAATCTAGCAAAATTGTAGACTACAATCTATTCTACAATTCAAATTGTCATTATATAAGAATGACTGCTATATCTGGATATCCAGCCTAGTCTCTCTCCTGATCTCTCTTCTGTTACCATTATCTATCAAACAATTCAAATTTGATATCCTGTAGGCATCTCAAATTCAAAACAATCATTCTCTTTTCTGAACATTCTTATTTCTGCTAAGAACACAATTATCCCTCTGTTTACCCATTTTTTTCTTTCTCATTACTCCTCCCTCAAACAATACAATATTTTGCCAAATCATTTTGATTCTATCTTCTCTATCCCATCTCCCACATTGATTCTCTTCTCTCTCAGCACATCATTTTATCATCAGTTAGGTTTTCATCACTTCATTCCTATGCAGGATGTTTTCCTGGCTCTTGGAGTCTCTCTGTAATGCCAAAGAAAAATTATCATCATAGTAGTTCAATTCACCCTTTTCCCTCTGATTGGCTGATTCTACCTAGAACCTACATTTTTAAGGAGGCTACCCAGGACAACTATGTTTTCATTCTTCTCCAGGCTGCATTCCTGCCTCTCTGGACTTCCTCTATCATGCCCACAACAGATACTTCTGCTCTCCCACTTTTTCATTTCATTTTGTAGATTTGTCCTCTTCAAAATGCAAGCTCTTTTATGACAAATATTGCAAACTTACTTAGGTTTGGCATTTAAACACTGACTTTCTATAGTTCATTGTCCAAAGAGTATGGATTATATGATGACTATGAGGGAGCTATTTACTCTGTAAAATATGCTATGAATCAGTATGAGTATGAGTCTTTGAAGAAATAAAATGAGCAGTTATTTACCATCTTTGTAGCTTTCTACTATGGTCAGATTGGTGTTCTATTAGGATGTTCTTGCTAAGAACTTTGTTCTTCAAAGAAGTATGAAGTTAAACATATAATGTCTTCAGTTATTGGCAGCACGAAATGGAAAGATTCATAAGGATCTAGTGAATTCCATTGATGTGAAAAATCATCTGGGATAATTTAGACCATTTTATAGTTAGAAGTATTTGGATATTAACTCAGGTTTTTTTTTTTTATTATTTAAAAATTTCTCTGTGAAGACAGAGACAGAAAGATCAAATTGTTTTAATTTGAAATTTCACTAAGTGAAAATTTCCACAAACCTCAATTCCCCTCCCCAATTCCCCCAATGCCCTTCCCCTTCCAAAAGAGATAGTGTTGACACTAATAAATGGAGTAACATCATACTTTAAGCCATTAGCCTGTAGTGAATGAACCAACCAAAATGATTGGAAGCACAGTGATTCTGATACTTAGGAACTAAATGTGGAACAAGTAACTGATCGCCTTCCTTTTTCCCCTAGTCTTCTGTCTCCAGTGTATTATTACAGATAATCTATAATGAATAAGGGACAATGCATTTTGTATTCAAAATACACACACATTTGCCAAGTTTACTGAACCCATGATTTTTCAAGATAAAAGATACAAATATTTATTTGAAAAATGACATAATTAAGAGGGGCTTACTATGGAGCAGTCACACAATGCTGTACAGCCAAACCACAATGCTATTAAACAGGTTACACAGACAGACACCTATTGTCAAATAGAAATAAGATTAGTTGAACTCAAAACTGTGCCAGGAAACCTTTTTCATGCTTCAACAGAGCATAATTTGTTTGAAGTAATGATGACTAGTTATGTGTAATTATCTGATTATTGAAAAAAAACTTGCCTAAACAACTTTGGTATATTGCATTATAAGGTTTCATTTAGTCTGTGAATTATTTAATGTTTATGTAGTTCTGAGACAAACTGCACAATTCAAAACCAATTAAAAGATTTGCCCAGATCACCCATAACTTGCAAATTGGCATTACATGGCAGGATACTTATTAAAGTAGGGATTTTTTGGGGGAAGGGAGAGGGTGGTATAGTCTTTGAAAAATAATTAAGTTTTCCAGAAGGGGACCAGTTTATAAATCTACAGTCAATGGGATTGATTCATGAAATTACATCAATTTTAATATAAAGTTGCATCACTCTATATCTTCTGTAGGTTGACTTTTAAAATGTATGAGGGAAGGCATCTCATATTGTGTAAATGAGAATAATCAGTCAGTGTCTAGTACAGCCTTGCAAATAAGTACAAAACATTTGCTCTCCCACACAGAGGTTTTACCAGCCTGCCTGCACTGATAGAGATATAATGAATTTAACCACTACTCATCTGGTAGAAATGCCTTCTCGTCAAACAAGGAGGCAAATAAAAACTCAAGATGGCTGCAATGACTTGAGGTCCTGGACTAGATTCCCTGAGCAGGAACTAGCAACTCTAAAGAAATTGTTGATCTACTATAAGAAAAAAGTAGCCCAATCAACTTTAAATTGTTATGAATAGCCCAAAGTCCCAAATATTCTAGTTTTAGAAGGAATTCCTTTTAGACTCAGCTCAAGGAATTCCCTTTAGAGCCATCTCTTTGTCCACAAAGCTAACCCAGCTGATGGAGATAACTTTGTCTTTCTGTGCAGGGAGGACTAAATGGGAAGATACAGAGTTGACATCTCTTTGAGATTATGCTCACAAAAGAACCATCTTTTGATAAGAAGCTAAAACTATTATTTACAATGTTGTCTTCATAGCTTTGTCTTCTTTAGGATTCTAAATCTGCATCTGGCTCTACACAAGCAACCTGAATCACTCTGATTATAACTTGCTGATTACTATTCCAGGAATTCACAATTTAAGTCCAAATAGATAGATGTTAGAGTCATAGAATCTATGAACATGGATAGGGGAATTTTTTTTTTATTAGTGATGCTATTTAGGTTACTTTACTTACAAATCTCTTGCCTCATTACTAGTAGTAGCAAATATTTGGAATAATGATTGACTGGCATGTAGTCCATGTTTACAAAGTAGTGAAATGCCAATTGGGATTGAACTAGTTACCTTAGTCTAATTGTCATCTTGCTTAAAACAAGTTTTTAAGCTGATCATATATGCTCTATAAACACTTAAGGGCTAGGCAAAAGCATATATATACATATATGATCCAAATTTAGGTCATATTTTGCTATAATACAATTCTAAGTTAGTATTTCATTTATGAAATTGACATGATTCAAAACAAATGTGTTAACAGAACCCTGAGTTCTGAAATTGCTGATTAGTCTCTTTCTTTTTCTGTTGTATAAATCATTTTAAAAAATATTGGTTATTTACATGCTTGTTTTGGGCAAAATCTATTCTCAGGCAGGGGATATAAAATAAGTAAACCATGTTCCCTGACCCCAGTATTATAGTCTGACATGAATGAAATAAGATATATACAGAAATAAACATAATAGAGAATAGAATGCAAAGTTTATAGGTGATACAAAGTATACTGTCAATTTATAGGTTTAATATTTGACAAGACATCAACTGCTATAAATAACAACATACATTGATATATTTTATGGAATAGTGTCTCTGAGTCTATTTGGGTACTATTCTTCCCAAAAGTCTAGTTAAATATAAAAAATCTAAACTGCCATATTAGTGAGCAGAGAGGATCACTATATTAACAATCAATTGATCAACAAATGTTAATCATTAGACCTGACACATAGTATCCTAACTGCTGAAAATAGGGAGAAAATACAAAAACAATCCCTGCCCTCAGAGAGATTACAGTATACTGATAGTCTTTAAAAAAAAAAAAGAAAATAGGAAGACTTTTTTTCATATTAGCGCTAGTAATTTCTTTATAACACCAAAATAATTGTTTTATAATTCAATTTCTGAAATAGAATTTTGAGACAACAAAAACGAAATTTCCTTGATGTTATATATTTAATGGTATGTGTTTATTAAGGATCACTGCCTTGTCATGTTAAAGGGGATTGCATAGCTCAATGAAACTATGAGCTATGCTATACAGGATTATTCTAGATAGATATATCATGGTAGAGAATGTTGACAAAAAGTGACTTAGTAAACCACTCTAGTATTTCTGCTAAAAAAAAAAAAAAATCCCACAGACACTACTAAGATGATAAAAAAAGTGATATTGGAACATGAGCCCCTCAGATAAGAAGCTATCTAATATCTTACTAGGTAAGAGCAGAGAATAACTGTAAGTAGCCAGACCAAAACCAAAAAGAAAGTCAGATGCAAATGCATCTGGTGATAAAAAGAAAATCTGACTCTGTAAAACAAAACAAAGCAAAACAATACTGCATAGGAATCTATACTACAAGATTTATGCTAAATGTGATCAAACAACAAAAAAATTAAAAATAAATTGAACATCAACATCTTGGGTATCAATGAATTTAAATGGATGGATATGGGGAAATTCAATTCAAATTATCACTCCTTATATTACTGTGTGCAAGAATCCCTTAGAAAAAAATGGAGTAACCCTCATAGTAAATAAAAAAGTGAGAAAAGTTGTATTTGGATAGTTTATATTCAAGGCAAACTCTTCACTCACATTAATACTAGTCTATGTACTAATTACTGATGTCAGAGTTGACCAGTTTTATGAGGACCTATAAATATACAAATGATATCCTCCAAAGATTAAAATACATTGTATTCATCATAGGGAATTGGAATGATACAGTAAGGAATGAAAAGATAATTGTAATAAAAGACAATTTTGACCTTGGAATACAAAGTGAAGCAAGGCAGTAACTCAGAGAAATTTGTCAAGATAACTGATTAGGCATGATATTATTTTTCAATGACTCATATGGTTGATGCAAAACTATATTAATTATGTTATATATTTTGCAAAGTTGGAAATCTATAGTTCAAACAAGATTTGAGCTAACTGTGGCTCAGATTATAAGAATCTTATTGCAAAATTCAGTTAAATTGAAAGGGAAAACCATCAGACCATATAAATATAACCTAAATAACATCCCTTATGAATATAAAATAGAAGCAAGGAATAAATTTAAAGAAATATCTACTAGATAGAATTATTGAAAAACTATGGATAGAGGGTCATGTTATTGCAACAACAACAACAAATTCCAAAGAAAAAGATGAGTGACAAAGCAAATGGCTGTCCAATGAGGCTTTACAAATAGCTAAAAGTTGAAGGAAAGGGGAAGGGAAAAAAGAAAGGAAAAGAATTACTCACCTGAATGCAGAATTCCAAACAATAATAAGGAGGTTTTCTTAAATTAACAATGCAAAGAAGTAGAAGAAAGGGAAGATAAGAAATCATTTCAATAAATTAGAGGTGTCACATGAGGATTTAATCTAAAGATGGGAATGCTAAAAGGGAAAAATAAATTAGATATTTAACAAAAGCAAGAGATGAAGGAGAAGTGACAATACATGAAAAACCTATACAAGAATCATATTAACATCACCTTAATCTCACTTAATCACACTATATTGTAATTAGTTATTTAGAGCCCAACACCCTGGAAAATGAAGTCAAATGGGCCTTAGGAAGCATTGCTAACAATGCTGCACTCAATATATTGGCAAATTTGGAAAACACAACAGTGGTCACTGAATTGGAAAAAGTCAGTTTACAAGTTCTAAAATCCTACAATCCTAAAATGCTAAGGAATGTTCAAATTGCTAAACAATTTCACTCATTTAACATTCCAGAAAGATGAGGTTTAAGATTCTGCAAGCTAGGCAGAATGAGAATCATCAAAAGAGCAAACTGGTTTTTTAAGAGGCAGAAGAACTAGAGACCAAATTGCCAGTATTCACTGAAATATGGGGAAAGCAAGGAAGTTCCAGAAAAAAAATCTTCTTCTGCTTTATTGACCACACTAAAGCCTTTGGCTGGTTGGATCACACCAAAATGTAGCAAATCCTTAAAGAGATGGAAGTAACAGATTATTTCACTTGTCTCCTGAGGAGCCTGTATGCAGATAAAGAAATAATAGTTAAAAATGAATGTGGGATAGTTGTTTGATTTAAGATTGGAAAAGGAATCAAACTGGAATCTATTTTATTTCCTGATTTAGTTAACTTATATAGAGATTACATAATGTGAAATGTCAGGATGGAAAAATCAAATTAAAAGCTGCAATCAAGGTTGTTGGGGAAAATATAGTTTCAGATATGCGAATAATACTATTCTGATGGCAAAAAGTGAAGAAGAATTAAGAAACCTCTTGAGGAGGGTGAATGAAGAGAGTATTAAAGCTGGCTTGAAGTTTAACACCACAAACAAACAATAACAACAAAAACTAAGATCTTCACAATAGGTCCCATAATTTCCTGTAAAATAGAGGGAGAGGAGATGAAAATAGTAATAGATGTTATTTTCTTGGGCTGAAAAATCACTGCTGATAGCAACTGTAGCCATGAAATGAAAAGATACTCCTTGGAAGGAAAGTTCTGGAATGTCTGGACAACATATTTAAAAGAACAGACATTACCTTGCTGACAAAACTATGTACAATCAAATCTCTGCTTTTTCCAGTAGCAAATAATGGCTTTAAGAGTTGGAATATAAAGAAAGCTGAGTGCCACAGAATCTAAACTTTTGAATTGTGATGCTGGAGAAGACTTTTGATTGTCCCTTGGACAACAAGGAAGTCAAATCAATTGATACTTAAAGAAATTTATTTCAGCTATTAACTGAAAGGTCAAATACTGAAACTGCAGCTTCAATACTCTGGGCACAATGAAATGTTGGGACTCATTTGAAAAGACCTTGATGCTAGGCATAATGTTTTTATTTCTATTTCTTGGAGGTCTTTGAGAGCAGCCTTCATTTCAGTTCAGTAATCGCCATGAGTATAGCTAGGTGTTAAAGTTCAAATCTTTTATTATCTCTTTCCAAGTCTTCTCTCCATGCCTGGAACCTGGTTAGCTTTCTTAGAGGCCTATGTCTGTCCTTGGTTCCTAGTGCTTGAGCTCCTGCCACCAGTTCTTTATGTTCTCTGCCTCTGCCAGCTTCTTGAGGTCCTCCTGAATGTGTCTTGGTTTCTGTGGGGGAGGTAGGAGAACCACCACCATGGTCTCTGTCTTCCAGTTCTGATTCTGGTTGAGTTTGTCCTAGTTTATATGTTCTCTTATCACAGGTGTGAATCTTGTGGAACTATATTAAGTACATGCACTGAACTAGAGAACTGTTAAGCACCATGCTAAACTAGATAACCATTGTATTTATCAATTCCACTAAGTTAGATCTTGTAGGAATCCTTTATTTCAATTTCAGAATTCTGGCCCATAACACTAGGGAAAATAGAAGGCAAAAGGAAAAGGGATAACAGAGGAAGAAAAGGATAAATAGTATTATGGAAACAACAAACAAAAACTTGGACAGATTTCAAAAAATAGTGAAGGATAGAAGGGTCTGGCATGATATAGTACATGGGGCACAAATAGTCAGACATGACTGAATGACTGAACAACAATATATTTAATGCTATGAAGTTTACCAAATACCTAGTGTCAGCTTTTCCTGGTCACCCTAACGTTGATGTTTTTTCTACTTTAAATTTTCTTGTATTTGACTATTTATATATTGAATTCATCAATATATATTAAGTTCCTTAAAGTCAGAGTGTTTTTCATTTTTCCATTTGTTTCTTCAGTGTCTATGTTCCTTGTACATAGTAGGTGGTGAATAAATGTATGTTGAATCAAATCTATACACAGAGGAAAAAGTATAAATCTATACATATTCATTAAGTGTCTACTATTTTCCACAAACTTATATTCCATTGGGGATGAGAGATGGTGTCAGTGACAGATAAGAAAACAAACACATATAAAAATTAAAATTTAAGTGTTTTGGGAGGGTGATAGGCATTATATCTGGGAAATCACCAAGGATCAGCTATCTGAAACCTGCAAATCCATCTTCTATACTGATCAACATTAATGATTTGGTGAGCCTTGCATTACCTCCTTTTAAATGGATAAATGTATCTTGGATTTAGAAAATAGGAAATTATTTATTTCCCCAATTAAAGTTTTCTATCTTCATCCATGCCCCTCAACATTTATAGTTAACATTTTAACTGTGTAACATGATTATACAATTTGTAATTTTAAAGTTCTTGAAACTCAGTTCAGGATTTTGTGAATAGCCTGAAGGAACTTCACCTTCTTATACTTATTCCTTTACTTTAGAGCTTTTTTCCCTTTGGAATTTCACTATATGTGTCTAACATATTTTATACCAGGCCTCAAGTCTAGGGATGTAAGTCAGAGAAATCAAGGACTTTCAATTGTTTTGGTAAAAATAAGTATTGGTGAAAAGGTGTTCTCACTGCTATCTCCAAGTACCTTAATGGAATGCTAGGGATTGTCATCAACATTTCCAAAGTCCTAGAGAATCCATCAATTTGAATGAGGAAAGTATTTCCAGGGCTAGGAAGAGAAATATTAACAGCAAGGACTAAAGGGCTTGATTGTCTTGGTTGGGAAAATATATTTTTTTGCAACTCCAGAGCCAAAGTAAAGACAAATGAATGTCCCTGTGGTGTAATCACCAGGTTGAAAAATCAGAGGACTTCAGTCCTCAAACTCCCTGTTAGCACAATAAGTTTTTATGTTTTTTATATCTTCGTTGGTGGATGAGTCAATGTTTAAATGGTCATTCATCATTTACTATATAAAAGAAAAGCTATTACCTGAAACTCATTTTTACAGTTGCAGGCAAACTGAAATAATCATTTTCAAGGACCTAAAGCTGTTTCTTGAAGAATGTCATCATTTTATACTTATTTTACTTACTACTTACTTATATTTGTATAGGAGCTACCCTTCCAGAGTTGTACCTTGCAAAATTCTGGCTACAGTTATTTTCACCCATATCACCTGCTCTGCAAGTAGACAAAAAAACTTTCACTTTCTACTAGCCAAATTAATCTTGCAGACAGAACAAAAGAATCAGACCAAAGGCACAATTCAGCAATAAATAGGGTTTGCTTTTATGTTATAGAAGTCTGTTCAAATTGATATTGGATAGTTAGAAGGCTACTGGGTTAACAGTAGAGCAGCCAATTGCATTTATTAACTGATGGTATCATAACTAATATGTATTTCAGATACTGTTATCAAAATATGATTTGAAAAAATGTTCAGGAAATACTTTTTACTTTATCAATGAGAAATGAATAAATTGCACATTATTAATATTTTGAGTGTCCATAATAGGATGATAAATATTCCACCAATAAGTTGAATAGTATAGATTTGAAAATTCTTCTTGAATGATTCCCTTGACTGGACTAGAAATGTATCCTGCCATGAATGTTCTCAGAGTAAGGTATGCAAAGTAGACATATACTGGGCCAAATGCCAACCTTCAAAACAAGCTCATCCCAGGAACTGTGATGTCAAAATATATCCCTGGCATTCTTTCCATGAATAAGATGGGTTTGACAATGCTAAAATAAATAAATTTAATTCAATCCTCTAGTTATTTTACCTATATGCTTCCACTTCCATATTTCAACGAAATGTGATTTGTTTTATTGATGTTGTTATTTTTCCATGACCGCAGATTACAAGCATATATAAAAACCACCCTTCTTAGCCATCATGTAATATTCTTGTTGTTACCCAAATTGAAATAATGTATTATTTAATAGATCTCATTTTAGTGAGATACTTCCATACTCAGCTAGAATGACTCTTGCATGTTGTATATGTATATGTATTTTCACAGGTTTTATCTTGGTTTATTGAAGAATAAATGCCTACTACTTGAGGCATTATGCTAGGTGGAAATTATTCAAATACATAAATAAAACTACCTTCACATAGAAAAATTACTTTATTTGGGCAGAAGCAACTGGTAATGAAATAAATAGGAAATGTATATAAACTATATAGACACTAATTTCTGGGGCACAGAAAAGTACTGGTAACTGGAGAATCAGAAGAGGTTTCCTACAAAGTTGATAGTTGAAGTAATATTTGAAGAAGTCTAGGGACTCTATAAGGAAGAAAAAAGGAGCCTTCCTTTAGGCCTTCCCAAACTCTGTTATCAGTTGACATAGCTGTCAAAGACCCAGGAAACCATGATTAGGCATCAGAACAGGATTTTCCTGGATAGTTATCAATGTAACCCCAAATGATTATTGAACTCATTTATGGGTACCAAATTAGGAAGGTAGTTGATAAGCTGGAAAGTGTCCCGAAGAGAATAACAGGAATGGTAAAGGAGTATATTGGCTGATATGGTTATTAATTATATGTTTACAATTTTAGGATGTATTGAGATATAGAGAGATAGTGTTAATTTATTAAGAGAGTAGCAATAATACAGGCAGAGAATGAGAACCCAGAAGAGGACAATAGCAATATGACATCAAAGAAAGTAATAGATATGAAGGGCATTATAAATTGCTTTCTATTACTAAATACTGAAGGAAGTGGAAGAAGAGGAATCAAGGATGAGGTTTCATGAGGCTTCAAGCATGGTTAATCAGTACAATAGATAGAAAAAAGAACATCCAGAGGGGAAAATGAGTTTGAGAGAAGAAAGGTGGTGAGTTTGAATGGACATATTCATGTAGAAATGTCAAAGCAGTAGTTATAGATGGAAACCAGAAGAATAGAAGAGTGGGTTGATTTAAAATTCAGAGCTGACAAGTAGATGATAACTGAAGCCATGAAAGTGAAGAGATACTTTTCTATTTTCTAGAGGAAATTTTCCTTAATCCTTAATTCTATTGATTTCTCTTTTTAAATTGATTCTCTCTTTTCTCTTATTTCCAACTTATCCTGCATATAATTTACTTTGTATATATTTGTTTATGTGTTGTGTACACTATTAGACAGTCAGATTCTTGAAGGATTTTTGCCTTTTTACATGTCCTTAGTGCCTCATGCATAATAAATGATTAATAAATGTTTGCTAAATTAATTGAATGAATTTATAAATTAATAAATATTTATTTTATTTTCCTCTTACTTCTCCAAATTTAAAAGAAGGAGGAGACAGGAACAGAAAAAAAATCAAAATTGTATTAAAAATGTAATTAAGCATTAAAAGAAAAAAAGTTCTTTTAACAAATAAGCATAATCCACCAAAGCAAATTTATACAATGTATATGTCCAAAAATGTATATCTCCCTCTAAAACTTGAATCCAATAGCTCTCTCTTAGTGTGAGATATTATGATTTAGTAGCATCAAACTCAAAAATTGATCCCTGTAGGTTGCATATTGACTTAGAAAAATCAACATTGTGTTATATTGAGTTTTCATTTTGTTAAGTATTTCTTAATTTCATTCCATTTCAATTTCATTTTAATCTAGTACTTCCCATAATCAGAAGTTTTTCAAGTAGCCCACAGGCCACGAAGTTGACAGCTATGGCATAGTTCCTCATCATTCATTATTTAGTATATTGATCAGAATTGTTAAGTGTTTCAAAGTTGTTTTTTAATGTTTTTTATTAATAATTGTTCTCCTGGTCCTGCTCATTTCAGTCTACATCAATTTATACAAATCTTTCCAGGTTTTTCCAAATCTATCCCTTTCATTTTGCTCAAAGTTATTCCTTTTTTTAAAATAGCTTTTTATTTACAAGTTTTATGCACGGGCAATTTTACAGCATAAACAATTGCCAAACCTTTTGTTCTAATTTTTCCCTTCCTTCCCCCCATCCCCTCCCCCAGATGGCGGGTTGACCAATACATGTTAAATATGTTAGAGTATAAATTAAATACAATATAAGTATACATATCCTAACAGTTATTTTGTTGTACAAAAAGAATCAGACTTTGAAATAGTGTACTATTAGCCTGTGAAGGAAATAAAAAATGCAGGCAGACAAAAATATAGGGATTGGGAATTCTATGTAATGGTCATCTTTCAGAGTTCTTTCACTGGGTGTAGCTGGTTCAATTCATTACTGCTCTATTGGAAGTGATTTGGTTCATCTCATTGCTGGAGACGGCCACATCTATCAGAACTGATCATCATATAGTATTGTTGTTGAAGTATATAATGATCTCCTGGTCCTGCTCATTTCACTCAGCATCAGTTCATGTAAGTTTCTCCAGGCCTTTCTGAAATCATTCTGCTGGCCATTTCTTATAGAACAATAATATTCCATAATATTCATATACCACAATTTATACAGCCATTCTCCAATTGATGGGCATCCACTCAGTTTCCAGTTTCTGGCCATGACAAAGAGACCTGCCAGAAACATTCTTGCACATATAGGTCCCTTTCCCTTCTTTAAGATTTCTTTGGGATATAAGTCCAGTAGAAACACTGTTGGATCAAAGAGTATGCACAGTTTGATAACTCAAAGTTATTCTTAAAATAATCTTGCTAATACTGCATAGAACATTTTTTTTGGTTCCAATTTTTTATTTCATGGACCATATCTCTATTTCTCCCACCATTCTTTCATTTGTATCTCAATATATTGGATTTTGGTGCTCTCAAGAAACTTTGACAATGATCCCCGATGGTTTTTCTATTTTTTTTTCTTTTCTGTTGCCCCCTGAGTTTCTTCCCTGTGGGTTTTGTGGGGGTTTAGCTTGTTATACTGTATTGCTTCCTTCTTCCCAACCTAAGAACCAGTTGCAACCTCCTCTTTCCTTAAAAACAAAAGAAAAATTTCTGACACAGATATGATGCTGATATTTAATCCAGATAGGATCAAAACAGAGAAAGAAAATTATAGACCAATTTTCCTAATGAATATTGATGCAAAAATCTTAAATGAAATATTAGCAAAGAGATGTATTATCCTAATACATCATGACCAAGTAGTATTATATATCAGGAATGCAGGGTTAGTTCAATATTAGGAAAACTATCAGCATAATTGACTATATCAATAACTAAACTAACAAAAATCATATTGTTTCAATAGATGAAGAAAAAGCATTTGATAAAATCCAACACCCATTCCTGTAAAAATACTAGAGATTATAGGAATAAATTAAGTTTTCCTTAAAATGATCAGGAGCATTTGTTTAAAACTATTTGTCAAGCATCATATATAATGGGGGTAAACTAGAACCATTCCCAATAACATCAGGAGTGAAAGAAGGTTGCCCACTACCTATTACTATTCAATATTGTATTAGAAATGTTAGCTTTGGCAAAAAGAGAAGAAAAAGATATTAAAGATATTAGAGCAGGTAATGAGGAAACCAAATTATCAATCTTTGCAGATAATGTGATGATATATTTAGAGAACCCTAGAGAATCAATTAAAAAACTACTAGGAAGAATTCACAACTTTAGCAAAGTTGCAGGATACAAAATAAATCCACATAAATCATTAACATTTTTATATATTACCAACAAATTTCAACAGTAAGAGATACAAAGAGAAATTCCATTTAAAATAACTATTAACAACATAAAATATTTGGGAGTTTACCTGCCAAAGCAAAGTCAAGAACTATTTGAACACAAGTTAAAAACACTTTCCAGACAAATAAAGTCAGATCTAATCAATTGGAAAAATGTCAAGGGCTCATTGGCAGGCCAAGCAAACATAATAAAAATGACAATACTACCTAACTTAACCTATTTATTCAGTGCCATGCCAATTCATATCCCAAGAAATTATTTTATAGAGCTAGAAAAAATAATAACAAAGTTCATCTGGAAAGAACAAAAGGTCAATAATTTCAAGAGAATTAATGAAAAATGCAAATGAAGGTGGCCTATTTATACTAGACCTAAAATTATATTATAAAGCAGTGGTCATCAAAACTTTTTGGTACTGGCTAAGAAGTAGAATAGTTGGGTTAGGTTCACAAGACACAATAATCAATGACTATAATACTTTAGTGTTTGATAAACCCCAAGATCCCAGCTTTTGGGATAAAAACCCATTATTTGATAAAAATTCTGGGAAAATTGGAAATGAGTATGCCAAAAACTAGGTGTTGACCCACAACTAACACTAACAAGATAAGATTGAAATAAGTTTGTGATTTAGACATAGTGATATTACAAGTAAATTAGAAGAATAAAGGATAATATGCCTCTCAGATCTATAGAGAAGGAAGGAATTTGTGGACACAGAAGAACTAGAGTATCTCATAGAATGCAGAATGGATAATTTTGATTATATTAAGTTAAAAATTTTGTGTGCAAAAATGTTTATAGCAGCCCTCTTTGTAGTGGAAGGAAACAAGAAACAGAGGATGGCCATTAGTTGAAGAATAGCTAAATAAGTGATGCTATAGAAATGTTATGGAATATTATTGTTCTATAAGAAATGATCAGTAGTATGATTTCAGAAAAGCCTGGAGAGATTTACCTGAACTGATGTTAAATAAATTGAATAGAAATATGAGAACACTGCACACAGCAACAGCAAGATTATATAATGATTAATTCTGATGTATGTGACTCTTTTCAACAATGAGATGATTCAGATTAGTTCCAATGATCTTATGATGAAGAGAACCATCTACACCCAAAGTGAAGACTTTGGGAACTGAGTCTGAATCACAGCATAGCATTTTCACTCTTTTTGTTGTTGTTTACTTGCATTTTTTTCTCAATTTTTCCCTTTTTGATTTGATTTTTCTTGTGCAGAAAGATAATTGTATACATATATATGCATATATTGGATTTAACATATATTTTTACTATGTTTAACATATATTGCATTACTTAGTAGGGGAGATGGGGGAAATTGGAACATAAGGTTTTTCAAGGGTTAATGTTGAATATATTGTTCTACTTGCCATCTGGGTGAGGGGATGAGGGAAGGGGAAAGAAAATTGGAACACAAGGCTCTGCAAAGGTTAATATTGAAGAATTATCTGTGCATATATTTTGAAAAATAAAAAGCTTTAATAAAGGAAAAAAAAAACAGTTAATGTTGAAAAATTATCCATGCATATGTTTTGAAAATAAAAACCTTTAATAAAAAAAAATCTAATTTTGAAATAGCACAGGCATGAAAAGGTGAGAGTAAGATATTTAACAAATTCAAGACAATTTAGGAGATTGAAAGAAGAGGTCTATGATATTGGGGTATAAATAACTATCATAAGAGAAAGGATTAAGATACATACTCAGAAGAAGATAGATAATGATGTCAAAACAATGATAAACAAAGCCTCAAAGGACAAAAAAAAAAAAAAAAAGGAACTGGACACAAGTCCAACAAGGATTCTTGAAAGCGCTAAAAGATGATTTCAAAAATCAAATGTGGTAGAGGAAAAATAGGGAAAAAAATGAAAACAATATAACGGTTATGGAAAGACAATAAACATCTTGGTAAAGGAGGCACACAACTACTAAAAGACGAGTCTCATAAAATTGAATTGACAAAATGGTAAAATGATTTCACTGATTAAAATAAGTCCTTAAAAAACAGACTTTGCTTCTTTGATGCCATACTAATTAAAGTACCAAAGAATTATAGATGTGAAAAAAATTAATGTGGAATGGCAAAAGGTAAAACACATCAAAAGAATATATTTTTATCTATTTAATCTATTTTTAAAAAGTGAAAGAAGGTAGCCTAGTAGCACTGATTTTAAATGATATTACAAAATTTTATTCTTCAAAACAGTCTAGTACTGGCTTGGAAATAGAGTGATAGATAAGTAAAATAGATTAGTTTCATAATATGTAATATTAAATAGCTATAATAATTTAGTGCACAAGAACTTACCATTTGACAAAATTTCCTTGGAAAACTGGAAAGCAATTTGGCAGAAATTAGATACAGACCAACTCATACACCCTATAGGAAAACAAGGTTAAAATATGTACATCATTTAATCATAAAAGGGAACATCATAAGAAACAAATTAGGAGTGCATGGACCAAATTTGCTCACTAAATCTATGAATAGGAGAAAATTTGATGACAAAAAAGAAATAGAGAAGATCACATAAAGTAATATGAATAATTTTGATTACATTAAATTAAAGATGTTTTGCACAAACAAAAACCATTACAGCCAAAACTAGAAGGAAAACAAGAAACTGAAAAACATATAACAAGTCTCTGATAAAGTCTTTGTTTCTAAAATATATAGGTAATTAAGTAAATTAAAAATAAGGGAGAGCCCAATTAATAAAGTCAAAGAGTATAAACAGGCAGTTTTTGGAAGAAGAAATCAAAGTTATTAATAGTCATGTGAAAATGAATTCTAAATCATTATTATTCAAAAAAATGAAAATTAAAACAACTCTGAGGTACCATTTTATACATATCAATTTGTTAACAAATTGTATAACAATTTGTGACAAGAAAAAAAATTAAAAGATGTGGGAGGGGTGTAGAAAAATAGGAAAACTAAGGCCTTGTTAGTGATGTTGTGAAGTAGACCAATTATTCTGTAGAACAACTTGAAGTTGTACTCAAATGACTACAAAACTATATATGTGTTTTGACGCAGCAATATCATTCTGAAACCTGTATCCTTAAGAGATCAAAGAAAAGGGGAAAGGACATATTTATATAAAAATATTTATAATGGTTCTTTTCAAGATGACAAAGAATTGGAAATTGAAGGGATGGTCACGGTTTGGGGAATGGTTAAACAAATTGTAGTATATGATTGTGATAGAAAAATATTGTGCTATAAAGGGAATTATTTCAGAAAGAACTGGGAATACTTATATTACATCATGTAAAGTGAAGTGAGGAGAACTAAGAAAATTGTACGCAATATTGCAAGAATGATCAACTTTGAATGATTTAGCTAGGCTGATCACAACAATGATATAAGACAGTTTGAAAGAACTAGAATGATGAAAAAATGCTATTCTCCATCAGAAAGAAAACTAGTGAACTCAGTGCAGATTGATATATATACTTTTTTCCCTCTAATTTTTTTTTGCACTATTGTTGTGATCTAGTTCAGATGGATCTGAATCGGTCCCTGTTCGGGCACCAAATGTGGTGAGCTTTTTCTTCTCAAAATTCAGCCAGGTGATAAAAGTTCAGATCTTTTATTATTTCCAATATAGCCCGGTTAGCTTAGAGGCCTATCTCTCTGCTTGGTTCCAAGAGCTCTCTCCAAATGTCACCAAATCCAAAGGTCTGGTCCTACAGCCTCTGCCTCTGCTTTCTTCAGCCTCCAGCCAGCTCCAGTCTTCATGTCATTCCGGTGAAATCTCGACTTGTAGCGTCTTCCTCTCTCGAGCACTCTCCGACTGGCCCATTGGCCTATTTATGCTCCTTCCAGAGAGAGGGATTATGGGTAGTTCTACTTAGTACCTTGTTTCAGGTTCTGCCCAAAACATCTTCTTGTAAGATTAGATCAACTCTAATTACTTAGCAGTTAGTAAGGATTCCAACATCTCCCCCTTTCTTTTGTTTTAAAACATAGGGGGTTTCTGAGGGGGTACACATAAATCCATCAATATGGGCCAGAACTTTGTAACAGATATACATGGTATACATAAATCCATCAATATGGGAGGCATTATACATAATTTACAAAAGCACACAGCAATATAACACAGGCTAGTGGTAATGTAACAAATAACATGAATCAACATGAAAATTTAATATAACACAGGCAAGTAGTAATGTAACAACATAAATCGACCTGAAAATTTACAAATGTCCATAAGTCCTAGAAATAGTCCATAAGGAATCCATTGTCCATTAGTTCATGCGCCAGGAATCTAATAATTCCTGTAAGCTCTGAAGTACTGCAAAAAGTCTCATCAACAATTTTTCATCTCAGGGAATCCAGTGATTCTTGCTGGTTTTTCAGGAACTGAAAGCTGAAGATTTTAAAGTTCTTTTGACAGTCTCATTGTTAGCCATCTGATTCCTTTTCCACCTGTGGAAATATAAGCAGATCCTCTTCCCCAAGCAGTTAACCTATCTAATTCTCTTCTATTTACCACTTTTGGGATTTCTCCTCATCATCTGGTAATTACATTGGAGCTGTTTGCATTGGATATTGTCTTGTTGTCTTAAAAGGCCTGTATTCTTCCCAACTGTAATCCTGATTGCTTTTCTGTTGGTTGATGACATCAGAGTTCTGAATTTCTAAAGTCTCTCTGGGTGTAACCTCAGCTGCTATCATGCCCCACCTGTCCTTTGATTGATACTTTAGAGCTGGGCCCTGCCTCTCATTCCTCTGGGTCAATATACATTTAGAGGCCCAATGAAAGCCTCGGTTACATTTTGGACATGGGGTTTTGGGTTTTCTCTCACCCCGTCTTCTTACTCTATCTCCATATCTACAATGAGCTCTCAAATGTCCAATTTTTCCGCAGTGAAAACATCGACGAGTTTCTCTAGAATTCCTCTGCCAAGAAGGACCTTGTCTCTCCATGTTCATCATAGTCTGGGCATAATAAGCATTTGTGCCCACTGTGGCACAGTGTCTTATGATTTCTTCTAAAGGAGCATCTTTGTCTAGCCCCCATATAATTCTTTTGCAAACCTCATTGGCATTTTCCTTAGCCAAATGTTTAGTCATTATTTCTGTTGCTGCATTGTCTCCAATGGTTCTTATTACATCTGTTTGTAAACATCCCACAAAATCTGCAAAAGGTTCGTTGGGACCTTGCTCTATTTTTGTGAAAGCATTATTTCCATCTTTCTGTCCAGGGAGAGAATTCCAAGCTTTTATTGCAGCCTTAGAAATTTGCTCATACACTGTTATGGGATAATAAATCTGTTCTGAACTCTCTGCATACTGACCTTCTCCAGCTAGTTGGTCAAAAGCAACTTGTACAATAGCTCCTGTTTGCCTATAGCGTTGGGCTTGAACCCTACATAATTCATGAAACTCCGAAAGCCACAATAAATTTTGTCCCGGTTCTAGACAAGTTTTCACTATGGATTTCCAGTCATTCGGGGTTAGGATTTCATAAGACAAATTATCCAGTAACATCTTCACATAAGATGATGTAGCCCCATAAAGAGTGCAACCCTTTTTCAAATCTTTAATTTTTTCCAAATTAAAAGGAGTGTATTTTCTCTCTTTTTGACCTGAAGAGTCAATCTTTTCAATCACAGGATATGCATTTATAAAATCAGATATATCTTCTCCTTCATTTTTTGCTTTAATTAGTGCTTTTTCTAATCTTGTCAAATTCTGCTTTACAGGAGAAGCTGACTGTGTTTCTGTCTCTCTCCCTCCCCCTTGTTCTACCCATGAAGGGTTAATTGCGGGGGGAGGGTCATGAGATGTGGAATCACCTAATTCCTCCTTCTGTGAAGTATCATACTCAGAATTGTAATTAACTCCATTCTCATCTGATTCGTCCTCCTTTTCACCTAGTAAAGTTGGCATTTCTTCCTCCTGTACTTTCCTTTTCATCATTCTATCACTTAAATAACTTCTTATAGCCAATTGTATTACATTATATGTATTAATTATTGAGTTAGGCCCATTTTTATCATAGAATTGACAAAGATCCTCTCCAACCAATTTCCATTCATTTAGATCTAATTCCTTATCAAGAGAGAAACAAGGGCATATGTCCTTTACAGTTTGTAAAAGTTCAGTGATTTGCTGTAAACTTATAATTAAACCTTGGCTTTCCATAACTTTGACAATGCTCTCTAAACATTTTCCTTGAACAGAAACAGGCTGTTTTCTAAATATCTGTCCCATCTTAGCTGAAATTCTACTTTAACTCTTCTAACAAAATTTCTTTGTTGCACTCACCCTAATTTCTGGGTTGAAGTCTTTTCCACTGGATCAGGATCAGAGGCTTTTCCACTTGAATCAGGATGGGGGCTTTTCCACTTGAATCAGGATCGGAGCTTTTCCACTGAAATCCACTGAGGGGTCTGTTTGTCCCACGTTCAGGGCGCCAAAATGTTGTGATCTAGTTCAGATGGATCTGAATCGGTCCCTGTTTGGGCACCAAATGTGGTGAGCTTTTTCTTCTCAAAACGCAGCCAGGTGATAAAAGTTCAGATCTTTTATTATTTCCAATATAGCCCGGTTAGCTTAGAGGCCTATCTCTCTGCTTGGTTCCAAGAGCTCTCTCCAAATGTCACCAAATCCAAAGGTCTGGTCCTACAGCCTCTGCCTCTGCTTTCTTCAGCCTCCAGCCAGCTCCAGTCTTCATGTCATTCCGGTGAAATCTCGACTTGTAGCGTCTTCCTCTCTCGAGCACTCTCCGACTGGCCCATTGGCCTATTTATGCTCCTTCCAGAGAGAGGGATTATGGGTAGTTCTACTTAGTACCTTGTTTCAGGTTCTGCCCAAAACATCTTCTTGTAAGATTAGATCAACTCTAATTACTTAGCAGTTAGTAAGGATTCCAACACACTATAGTTAACATGGATATGTGTTTTATAGGACCTTATATGTGTAACTGATATCATATTGCTTACCCTAATTAGCTGGTGAAAGGGGAGAAGGGAGAGGTAAATTTGGAATTTGATTTTTTTTTTATTATTATAGCTTTTAATTGACAGAACATATGCATGGATAATTTTTCAACAATGACCTTTGCAATCACTTCTTTTGCAACTTTTCTCTTCCTTCCCTCACCCCCTCCCCTAGGTGGCAGGCAGTGTCATACATGTTAAACATGTTCAAGTATATCTTAAATACTATATATGTGTACATATTTATGCAGTTCTCTTGTACAAGAAAAATCGGATTAGAAAAGTAAAAATAACCTGAGAAGAAAAACAAAAATGCAAGCAGTTAACACTCATTTCCCAGTGTTCTTTCACTGGGTGTAGCTGGTTCTGTTCATCACTGATCAATTGGAACTGAATTGGATCCTCATGTTGCGGAAGATAGCCACTTCCATCAGAATTGATCCTCATAGTATTGTTGAAATGTATGATGACCTCCTGATTCTGCTCATTTCACTTAGCTTAAGTTTCCTGTAAATTTCCTCTCTGTATTCATCCTGCTGGTCATTTCTTACAGAACAATGATATTCCTTAACATTCATATACCATGATTTACTCAGCCATTCTCCATTTGATGGGCATCAATTCAATTTCCAGTTTCTAGCCATTACAAAAAGGATTGCCACAAACATTTTTGCACATGTGGGTCCTTTTTCCTTCTTTAATATGTCTTTGGGATATAAGCCCAGTAGTAACACTGCTGGATCAAAGGATATGCACAGTTTGATAATTTTTTGAGCATAGTTTCAAATTGTTCTCCAGAATGGTTGGATTCATTTACAACTCTACCAACAATGCATCAGTGTCCCAGTTTTCCAACATCCCCTCCAACATTCGTCATTATCTTTTCCTGTCATCTTAGCCAATCTGACAGGTATGTAGTGGTATCTCATAGTTGTCTTAATTTGCATTTCTCTGATCAATAATGATTTGGAACACTTTTTTCATATGAGTAGTAATAGTTTCAATTTCATCATCTGAAAATTGTCTGTTTGTATCCTTTGACCATTTATCAATTGGAGAATGGTTTGATTTCTTATAAATTAGAGTCAATTGTCTATATATTATGGAAATGAGGCCTTTATCAGAACCTTTAATTATAAAGATGGTTTCCCAGTTTATTGCTTCCATTCTAATCTTGTCTGCATTCATTTTGTTTGTACAAAAGCTTTTTAACTTGCTATAATCAAAATGTTCTATTTTGTGATCAATAATGATCTCTAGTTCTTCTTTGGTCACAAATTCCTTCCTCCTCCACAAATCTGAGTGGTAAACTATCCTATGTTATTCTCATTTGTTTATAATCTCATTCTTTATGCCTAGATCATGAACCCATTTTGACTTATCTTGGTGTATGATATCAAGTATGGATCCATGCCTAGTTTCTGCCATAGTATTTTCCAATTTTCCCAGCCGTTTTTGTCAAATAGTGAATTCTTATCCCCAAAGTTGGGGTCTTTGTCTTTGTCAAACATTAGATTGCTATAGTTATTGACTATTTTGTTCTGTGAACTTAACCTATTCTACTGATAAACTAGCCTATTTCTTAGCCAATATCAAATGGTTTTGGTGACTGCTGCTTTATAATATAGTTTTAGATCAGGTTCAGCTAGGCCACCTTCATTTGTTTTTGTTTGTTTGTTTGTTTGTTTTTTGTTTTCATTAGTTCCCTTGAAATTCTTGACCTTTTATTCTTCCATATAAATTTTGTTGTTATTTTTTCTAGGTCGCTAAAATAGTTTCTTTGGAGTCTTATTGGCATAGGACTAAACAGATTAGTTTAGGGAACATTGTCATCTTTATTATATTCGCTTAGCCTATCCAAGAGCACGTAATATTTTTCCAGTTGTTTAGATCTGACTTTATTTATGTGGAAAATGTTTTGTAGTTTTGTTCATATAGTTCCTGACTTTCCCTTGCAGATAGATTCCCAAATATTTTATACTATTGACAGTTATTTTAAATGGAATTTCTCTTTGTATCTCTCGCTGTTGGATTTTGTTAGTGATGTATAAAAATGCTGCTGAGGATTTATGTGTATTTATTTTGTATCCTGCAACTTTGCTAAAGTTGTGGATTATTTTTAATAGCTTTTTAGTAAAATCTCTGGGATTCTCTAAGTATAAAACATCATATCATCTGTAAAGAGTAATAATTTGGTTTACCTACTCTAATTCCTTCGATCTCCTTTTCATCTCTTGTTGCCAAATCTAGCATTTCTAATACAATATTTAATAGTAATGGTGATAGTGGGCAACCTTGTTTCACTCCTGATCTTATTGGGAATGGTGCCAGTTTATCACCATTATATGTGATGCTTACTGATGGTTTTAAATAGATGCTACTATTTTAAGGAAAAGTCCACTTATTCCTATATTCTCTAGTGTTTTTTAAGGAATAGATGTTGAATTTTATCAAATGCTTTTCCTGCATCTATTGAGATGATCATATGATGTTTGGTTATTGATATAGTCAATTATGTTCATAGTTTTCTTAATATTGAACCAGCCCGGCATTTCTGATATAAATCTTACTTGGTCATGATGTATTATCCTAGAGATCATTTTCTGTAATCTTTTTGCCAGTATTTTATTTAAGATTTTTGAATCAATGTTCATTAGGGAGATTGGTCCATAATTTTCTTTTTCTGTTTTCAATCTACCTGGTTTAGGTATCAGTACCATGTGTCTGTCATAAAAGGAATTTAGTAAAACTCCTTCAATCCCTATTTTTTCTAATACTTTATATAGCATTGGAGTTAATTGTTCTTTAAATGTTTGGTAGAATTCACATGTAAATCTATCTGGTTCTGAGGATTTTTTCTTAGGGAGTTGATTAATAGATTGTCCTATTTCTTTTTCTAAAATGGGACTCTTTAACTGATTTACTTCTTCCTCTGTTAATCTGGGAAAGCTATATTTCATTTAAGTTATCAAATTTATTGGCATAAAGTTGGGCAAAGTAATTCCTGATTATTGCTCTAATTTCCTCTTCATTAGTGGAAAGTTCTCCATTTTCATTTTTAAGACTAACAATTTGATTTTCCTTTTTCTTTTTTCTAATCAAATTTACCAAATGTTTATCTATTTTTTTCATAGAACCAACTCTTAGTTTTATTTATTGATTCAATAGTTTTTTTTTTTTTTTTTTTACTTTCAGTTTTATTAATCTCTCCTTTTATTTTTAGAATTTCAAGTTTAGTGTTTGACTGGAGGGTTTTAATTTGCTCTTTTTCTAGCTTTTTTAATTGCAAGCCTAATTCATTGATTTTATCTTTCTCTATTTTATAGAAGTAGGCCTCTAGAGATATGAAATTTCCCCTTATTACCTTATTACTTTGACTACATCCTACACACTTTGGTATGGCATCTTGGAATTTAATTTTTTAAATGACTGCTAAAAATAAATGAATAAGTATAAAAGACTCATCATTTTTTATAGCATAATAACATTAAATTTTATTCACACAACATAAGGAGTCCAACCATTCCTCCTTAAGGAGCACCCCTAACTTTCCAGTTCTTTGCAACCAGAAAAAGAGAAATTATAATTTTTGTAATTATCCATCTTTCCCTCATTCTTTAATCTCCTTGGGAGTGTAGTCCTAGTAGTAGTGTCTTGGGCTCAAAAAGTATGAATATTTTAGGGCAGCTAATTTGCACAGTGAATAGAGCACCAGTCTTGGAGTCAAGAAGACATGAGTTCGAATTCAACCTCAGACACTTACTAGCTGTGTAATCCTGTGTGACCCTGAGCAAGTCACTCAACCCCCAATTGCCTTGCCAAATAAACAAACCAAAAAATCTAAAAACAATCTTTTCAAATAGTTTGTTGACTATTGGGTCACAATTGCAAATTGATTTCAAAATCATAAGAACAGTTCACATTTTTATACTTCTGTCAAGAAAGCATTAATGTACTTCTTTTCTCACATGTCCTTCTAGCATATTTCTTTTTCTCACCTTTGCAAATTGGATGGGCAAGTTGTGGAAACTCAGAGTTGTTTAATTTAATTTTAAAATTTTAATTTTTAAAATTATTAGTGATTTGGAAATTTTCCATATGGCTATAGATAAGTTTTTTCTATTTCTGAAAACTGCTCTTTTCATAGCCATTTATCAGTTGGGGAGTGAGTTTTATTATACATTTTGATCAGTTCCAAAAGTATCTTGGAAATGAGACCTTTATCAGAGAATCGTGTTGCAATAGTATTTTCCCCAGGCTACATGCTTCTCTTTTAATTTCAAAAGAATTTAATTGTTTTCATCATCAGCTGTGATCTACTCTATCCTTTGATTTTCTCTACCCATAGACTGAATATTTTCTTTCTTGTTCTCTATTTATTTTTCTGATATCATTATTTATGTTCAAGTCATGTACTTTAGCTTTTCTTGGTATGTATGTAAAATGTTGGTCTAGTTAGTTCCTACAAGAAGGCTTGCTAGTTTCCTTTTTATTTTTGTCAAATAGTAAGGTATCAGTCCAATAGCTAATGTCTTAGATTTTATTAAACTTTTGGCTACTAGCCTTATTTGCTTTTTCTTATTTCTTACTTAAACTATTCCATTGATCAACTTCTCTATGTAACCATGATTAAATAATTTTGTTTGTTATTGCTTTGTACTATACCTTTTTAAAATGGCATTGCTATGCTCCCTTCCTTCTGAGTTTTCTTTTCAATTAGGGCAGAAATATCTTAAATTTTTGAACTTTTGTTCCTGTAGATGAGTTTTGCTTTTTTTTTCTTTCTAGTTTTATAAGGTAATCCTTTTTTTGTGGTTTGATTTGTAACTCACTAAGTAAATAAATATCTATGTTATGATCATTTTGTCATAGTGATGTATCCTATCCACAAATAATTAATATTTCTCCATATTTTGTGAAGAGTATTCTATTGTTTTATTTGTATGTATATATATATGTATATATATATGTTTACATATATATTTATATATACATATTTTACACTTTCAGGAACTATTTCAAGGAGAATTCTTTTTCAATTTCTTTTTTGGTGGATTTTGTTCAAATACTACAAAGATATAATATTAATTTATGCAGCTTTATTTTATATACTTGAACTTTCCTGAAGTTACTGTTTCAATCAAGTTTTTAGTTCTCTAGGCTTTAGCATTGATATTATAATCTAACAGCTTAAACACAATTTCCTGCTTAGTTCTTTTAAAGAAGTCTATTTTTGTGTTTGCTTGTCCAGCATCTTCAGTCTTTCCTCTGCTTTTTTGACTTCAGTTGAAGCATACTGGATTCAATCTAGCATACATATCTTAATTTTTTTTGTGATTTTTGTCTTTCATAGATGTATCTTGTAAATAAGAGCTAGTTGGATTCTTTTTTCTACTCCACATTCTTCTATCTTCTTCCATTTTAGGGTGAGTTCATCCCATTCATATTCAAAGTTATGACTGCTCATTGTATATTCTCTTAAAATTTTTCTTTCCTTTATTTCCCAACCATTCTTTATAAAACAGAGGGTGCTGAGCAAAAAAGATTATACTTGTTGCCTGTGCTCTAGATTTATTATATGCTTCTCTTCTCTTTCCCTTATCTAAAACTCTATTATATTTTTATTGAGTGATTTCTGTTAAGTCTTAGAGATATAAATAGAAACACAAGAGAAGCACTATTCTCAAGGAGCTCACATTCTGTTATGGGGAGAGAACCTATACAAAAGGTTTTAATAATTGTTATCTGGAATCTTAGGATACAATAGCAAAGCATGTATTAACACAACTTTTGAAATTTTATTTCCACTTATAAAAAATCAATTTTTAATATTGAACCACTTTATAGTACCAAAGATTTTGATAACAAAAATTTACTTTTCAGGGTCTTGATTGGCTGTGGCTGCTAAGGAGGCAGAACTATGGTAACTGTATGGGAAATCGTCAGATAGGATATGCACAGAGTTTGCTTCCTTGGATTGTGGCTTTTGGGAATGCTTATTTCCAGTACTCTTATATTTACCTGAGGGCATATGCCAATTATTTGGCTCTGAGGGTGGTGGTAGGGATAGCAGGACCCTCCTCCAGACAGATTGTTCCCCTCAATCATAATTTCTAAATTGTTTGAGTTGGTTTGAGATCAATTATACCTTTGATTAGATCTTCATTCTTAAATATCAAAATCAGATTTTATTCAAGGAATTGATTTTGTAAGAGAGAAACTGTCACATTTTTTTGTTTTATGTAATAATTATTCAGAACTGATTTTTCCCCTACCTATGTTCCTCTTTCTGATAACAGTTTCCATTAATTGTCATACTGTGTAAAACCTTGTTTTTCTTTTTGACTCTTTCTTCCTTCCCAATTACCACCAACCAGGCAAATAACAAGCATTGTTCAGTGCCTGTTATGTGTTAGGTAATTGGCATATAAAGACAAAAATGAAGAAGCTTCTACATTTGGTTCAATAGATAGACCATGAGATCTGAATGCAAATCTGGTCTCAGATATTTTCTGGCAGTATAATCCTGGGTAAATAACTTAACTTGTATTCTTTTAGTTTTATCATATATACTTATGGAGATAATGATAATATTTATCTGTCAAGGTTATGAGGAACAAATAAGATAATTTTGTAAGGAACTTTATTAACTATAAAGTGTTAAATAATTGGTAGCTGCAATTGTTATTGATGTTGTGCTTACATTTTAGCATACCATGCAACAGATACATAGGTTAGTATCCAGGGATAGGAGCAATGACAGGAACAATTATATGAATGAAATATGAAACTACTTCTACAAATATACATTAGCACCTTCCCTGTAATGTATGTAGTCTTATTGAGTTGTCTAGAATCATTAAGTGATGCATACCAGGTGACACAGAACTGTATGTCATATATATGTATATATATACACACATATGTGTGTGAATATTTTATCATTGTCTAAATCCTTCCATTTCTCCTATCATCATAACATATAGGTCCTTATTATCATCTGTAGGAATTACTTCCAGTCTCCCAATGCTTTTTCCCTACTAAAATTCAACTTTTATAAGTGTTGATAAATGTATCTTCCTTATAAAGAAGGTAATTTGTATTCTTGCTCATATCTGATGATATTTGAAGGTGGAGTTTTCAGGTTATTCCATCTACAAGAATATTCTGTAGTTGCTACTGAGCTGCTACACATGTTTTTGCACATGTGGGTACTTTTTCTTCCTTTATGACCCAGTAATGGCACTGCTAGGTCAAAGAGTATGCAGTTTTATAGCCTTTTGGGCATAGTTCCAGATTGTTCTCCAGAATGACTAGATCATTTCACAATTCCACCAACAATGCATTAATCCCAGTTTTCCCACATCCCCTCCAACATTTATTAATATTTTTCCTGTCACCTTAGTTAACCTGAGAGGTATGAGGTGGTACCTCAATTGTTTTAATTTGCATTTCTCTAATCAACAGTAATTTAGAGCATTTTTTATATATCTATAAATGACATTAATTTTGTCATCTGAAAATTATTTGTTCATATTCTTTGACCATTTATCAATTGGGGCATGACTTATGTTTATAGATTTGACACAGTTTTTATATATTTTTGAAGTAAGACCTTTATCAGAAATACTGACTGTAAAGATTTTTTCCCAGTGTTGTACTTCCCTTTTAATCTTATTTCTGTTGGTTTTGTTTATATAAAAACCTTTTAATTTAATGTAATCAAAGTTGTTAATTTTGCTTTTAATAATGATTTCAAGTTCTTTTTTGGTCATACATTCCCCCCTTCTTTAAAGGTCTGATAGGTAAATCATCCTTTGTTCTGCTAATTTGTTTAAGGTATCATCCTTAATAAAGCCTATATCATTTATGCATTTTGACTTTACTTTGGTATGGGTGTGAGATGCAGGTCTATGCCAAGTTTCTGACATATTTTCTAGTTTTCCCAGCAATTTTTGTCAAATACTGAGTTCTTATTCCAGAAGCTGAAGTTTGAAAGGTTATCAAATACTAGATTATTATAGGCCTTTATTATTGTGTCATGTGTATCTAATCTATTCCACTGACCCACCACTTTGTTTCTTAGTCAGTATCAAATAATTTTGATTACTGCTACTTTATAATATAATTTTAGGTTTGGTATTGCTAAGCTACCATCCTTTGTAATTTTTTCCCCATTAATTCCCTTGATATTCTTTATTTTTTTTATTCCAGATGAATTTTGTTATTTTTTTCTAGTTCTACAAAAATAGTGTTTTAGCAATTTGATTGATGTAGTAGTGAACAAGTAGACCAATTTAAGCAGAATTATAATTTTTATTATATTAGTTCGACCTAGCCATGAACAATTAATACTTTTCCCATTGTTTAGATCTGATTTTATTTGTATGAGGTGTTTTGTAATTGTGCTCCTATTGTTCTTGGGTTTGTCTTGGCAGGTAGACCCCCAAGTATCTTATTTTGTCTACAGTCATTTTAAATTGAATTTCTCTTTCTATCTCTCACTGATGAGCTTTGTCAGTAATATATAGAAATGCTGATGATTTGTGGGATTATTTTATATCCTGTAATTTTGCTCAAACTATTAATGGTTTCCAGTAGGTTTCGGATGATTTTCTAGCATTCTCTAAGTGTAGGATCATATCATTTGCAAAGAGTTTTATTTCCTTATTGCCTATTCTAATTCCTTTAATTTCTTTTTCTTTTCTTATTGCCAAAACCAAAATTTCTAGTCCAATGTTGAATAATAGTGGTGATAATGGGGATCCTTGTTTCACCCCGATCCTATTGGGAATGCTTTCAAATTCTGCATTACAAATAATGATTGATGTTGGTTTTAGATAGCTATTGCATATTATTTTAAGGAAAGCTCCCTTTATCCCTATGGTCTTTTGTGTTTTTAATAGTAATGTGTATTGTATTTTATCAAAAGCTTTTTCTGTATATGATGCAGAATATCATCATATGCAGAATATTCTGTTGGTTTTGTTATTGTTATAGTCAGTTATGGTTATAGTTTTCCTATACTGAACCAGCCCTGCATTTTTGATATAAATTCCAATTGGTCATAGTGTGTTATTCTGCTGATAAGTTGCTGTAATCTCTTTGCTAATATTTTATTTAAATTTTTTGCAATAATATTTATTAAAACAATTGGTCTGTAATTTTCTCTTTCTATTTTGGCCCTTCTTGGTTTAGGTATCAGTGCTATATTTGTGTCATAGAAGGAATTTTGCAGTACTCCTTCTTCACTTATGTTTCCAAATGTTTCCTTAGTATTAGAATTAATTGCTCTTTAAATGTTTGGTAGAATTTACTTGTGAATCCATCTGGCTCTGGGGATTTTTTCTTAGAGTGTTCAATTTCTTTTACCAAAATGGCACTATTTAAGCAATTTATTTCTTCTTCTGTTAACCTATGCAATTTATATTTTTGTACATAGCCATTCATTTCAGTTAGATTGTCAGAATTGCTGCCTTAAAGTTGGGCAAAATAGGTCCTAATTATTGCTTTAATTTCTTTTTAATCGGTGGTAAGTTTACTCTTTTCCTTTTTGATGCTTCCCTTTTTCTAATCAAATTAGCAAAACATTTATCTATTTTGTTAGTTTTTCATAAAACCAAATCTTAGTTTTATTTATTAATTCAATACTTTTCTTAGTTTCTATTTTATTCATCTCTCCTTTTAGCTTCAGAACTTCTAATTTGGTATTATTTAATTTAATTTATTATTTTAGAGCTTTTTAGTTGTATTCATAATTCATTGTCTCCTCTTTTTTCTATTTTATTTATGTAGCTATTTAGAGACATACAATTTCCTCTAAGAACTGCTTTCACTGCATCCCATTGGTTTTGATATGTTATCTCATTATTGTCATTTTCTTGGATGAAATTATGTATAGTTTCTGTGATGTGTTGTTTGGCCCACTCATTTTTTAGAATTGGATAATTTTATTTACATTAGTTTTTAATCTATCTTTCTCTGGCCCTTTATTGAATATAATTTTCATTGCATTGTGGTCTGAAAAAAGAAGCATTTACTACTACTTTTTTTTGCATTTTATTGTGGAGTTTTTATGCCTCAATACATGATCAGTTTTTGTGTAGATGCCATGTACTGCCAAGAAAAAGGTATTTTTCTTTCTATCCCTATTCAGTTTTCTCCAGAGGTCTATCATATCTAGGTTTTCTAGGATTCTATTAACTTTTCTAGTTTTCTTTCTTGTTTATTTTATAATTAGATTTGTCTGATTCTGAGAGGGGAATATTGATGTCCCCCACTAAAATAGTTTAGCTGTCTGTTTCTTCCTTTAACCAGCTTAAAATATTCTCTAGGAATTTGCCTACTTTACCACTTAGTGCATATACATTTAAGAGTGTTACTATTTCATTATTGAGACTACTCTTTATCAAGATGTACTTTCCCTCCTTGTTTCTTTTAATAAGATCTATTTTTTTTTTTTTACTTTTGCTTTATCTGAGATGAGAATTGCCACCTCTAGTTTTTTTTTTTTTTTTTACTTCAGCTAAAGCATAATAAATTCTGTTCCAATCTTTTACCTTTACTCTTTCTATGTCTCTGTGTGTCAACTGTGTTTCTTGTAAACAACATATTGTAGTATTCTGTTTTTTATCCATTCTGCTATTTGTTTCCTTTTATTGAAGAGTTCATCCCATTCAGATTAACAGTTATGAGTACAATTATGGTTCTGGTTCTGTATTTCCCTCTATCCTATTTTCCCCCCATATAATTTTGTTCTCTTTTTCTACCTTGGTCTTAGAGGTATGGTGTTTTTGTTGTTGTTGTTGTTGTTGTTGTTGTTGTTGTTGTTGTTGTTGTTGTTGTTGTTTTGTTTTTGTTTTTGTCTTTGTTTTTGTTTTTTAACCTACCTCACCCACTCTCTTATTTTTTATTACCCCCTTCTCTTACTTTTCCCCCTAGTGTTTCTACTCTCCCTTCTAGCCTGTCCCTCCCTTTTCTTTTCCTTTTTTTCCTCCTACTTTTTTATAGGGTTAGATAAATTTCTACACTCAATTGAATGATTAAATTATTTCCTCTTAGAGCCAAATTGATGAGATCAAGTTTAAAAAAAATGCTCATTCCCTCCCTTCTTCCCTAGATTGTGATAGGTCTTTTGCATCTCTTTTTATGAACTAATTGTCCCATTATACCTCTTTTCCTCTTTTTCTAGTACAATCCTTTTTCCATTCCTTAATGTTTTATCTTTGATGTCATCACTTCAGGAACCATACAAAACCATATCCTCAGTCCATGTGATGTCCTCTTTGTCTGCCCTTCTCAAATGTTACAAATATTGTTTTCCCCATCTAAAGATGTAAATAGTTTAACCTTTAAATATGTATTTTCCTCTGTTTACCTTTATATGGTTCTCTTACTTCCTGTTTTTGTAGATTATTTTTTCTGTTTAGTTCAGGTTTTTTTTCAATAGAAATGATTGAAAGTTTCTTACTTCACTGAAGCTCCATCTCCTTCCCTGATAAATGAAATCCCAGGTCCTTTGCCTTTGAGAATATGGTCGTCCAGGACCTCCTATCCTTTATTGTAGAAGCTGTCAAATCCTAGGTTATCCTGACTGTGTTGCTCTTTGATAACTGAATTGTTTTTGTCTGACAACCTGCAGTGCTTTTTCCTGGAGATTATAATTTCTGAATTTTGCAACAATGTTCCTTGTGGTTTTCCTTATGGAATCTCTTTTCTGAAGTGATTGATGATTACTACTTTAAATGAGTATTCCTCTCTCTATTTCTAGAGTTTTGGTGTAGTTTTCCTTAATGACCTCTTATAGAATGCTATCCAAGTTCTTTTTTGTTGTTGTTGTTGTTCATAGGCTTCAAATAAGCCAATAATTTTACATTTTAAATAAATTTGAAATTCAAAATTAAATTAAATTTTAAATTTCAAAATTTAAATACAACTCTTTGGGATCTGTTTTCCAGGCCTACTGTTTTGCCGATGAGTTTATCACATTTTCTTCCATTTTTTTCATTCTTTTTAGTTTGTTTGACTGATCCTTGCTCTCACAATGTCATTAGCTTTCATTTGCCCTTTTCTTGTTTTTAATGTGTGATTTTCTTCAGTTATCTTTTGCATCTCCTTTTCCATTTGGTTTGTTCTATTGTTTAAGGAATTGTTTTCTTCAGACAATTTTTTCCCCCTTCCTTTTCCAAACTGTTAACTCACTCATGCATATGTCTCATTTCTTTTCTCATTTTTTTCTTCCACCTCTCTTATTTGCCTTTTGAAGTCTTTTATGAGAATTTCCAAGAAGTCTCTTTGGGCTTGAGACAAATTTATTTCACTCATTGAGATTTCTTCTGTGGACATTCTGTTCTCTTCTGAGTCTATGTTTTGGTCTGCTCTGTCATCATAGTAGCTTTCTATGGTGAAGGTTCTTTTCTGTTTCTTGCTCCTTTCCTTTCCTTTCCTTTTGATATTTCCTCTTTTTTTTTTTTTTTTTTTTTGTTTTGTTTTGTTTTGTTTTGTTTTTTACTTTTAAGGTCAAGCTCTGCTTCTTGGGTAAAGGGGTGCTTTCCCAAGCTTCCTGTGTAGTTCAGAGCCTTGGCTTTGAGCACAGGGTCCCCTTGTGTTTGGTGGGGTGTAGCTTTGCCTTCTCTGTTTAGGAAACAGCCTGGCTTTCCAGAGCTTGCCTTCTGAGCTGGGACTAGAAGCTGCCCCACTGATTTGTTTTTCTACTGAGCTAGGAGTGAAATCTTTAGTTGCTGATTTGCTGTGATTGAGACACTCTCACTGGCTTTCCCAGAGTCTATCTGACCTGCGCTGAACACCCTTTTCACCCCAGTGAAATTGACCTTTCTTGAAGTTTTTTCAGTATGTCTTGATCTGGAGAGTGGTTTCCTTCTATTAGACTCTGTTCAGAGACTTGGTTTCATTTGGTTTTCAAGGGAGACTAGGTAAGTTCAAGCAGCTTTCTGAATTTACCCCATCATCTTCATAATTCAAGATTAATGTAAAGCTGTCTAAGATTTAAATCTCAATTAAAATATTGTCTTTCTCTCCCTCTGAAGAATTTACCAGGTATTATTGTTTATTGATACTATCAATGCATTTTAAACATTTTCCTGTTTATAAAATTTGTAATTTTTACTGTCACAAAATTTAAATTTCCTTTCTACATTTTTGAACGGGGACCCAATAAAATTATTTAAAAATAGTTTTAAAAATCAACAATCAAAAGAGCTCTTCTTCTTTAATCCTAGTTATTTACAAAACATAGAGATAAATTTTAATATGTAAATCCTAGGAGGAAGAAACAATATATTCCAACCTCATTTCTGATTTTTACCTTTAATTTAACCTTAATTTCTTGACTTTTTAGACTAATTTTCTCATTCTAACAATGGAAAAAAATCTTGTAAGTTGCATATTATTTTCTTTTTATCTTAGCCATCCATTACCATCTTCACTTTTATACTTACTCTAATCATTTTTAAAAACCACATCATAAATATGTTGACTAATGTAATTAAGACAGTTGCTAGATTATAATTGGAGAGGTAGGTTGGGAAAAAAAGCAATAAAGGAAATTAAGTAAAAATGTACTTTTGGCTTGAATGATCCAATTGGCCTCTGAGCTTATTAATTCTTTTGTTCCTTTCAGTATATAGAAATAAAAGAACTCAAGTAGCTAAAAATTAAATCAGAGATATGATTAAGTGATTCTCTCTTTCTCTCGCTCTCCCTACCTTCTTCTTCTTCCTTCTCCCTCTCTATTGTCCATCCATTTCTGATTTCCTTCCTTCTCTCTCTCCTCCTGCTTTCCCTCTTTCCCTCCCTCTCCCTTTCCCTCTTCTCCCTCTTCCTCTCTGTCCCTCTTCCTTTCCCCATCCTCTTTCTTTCCATTCTTCCTTCCCTTCTTCCTTCCCTTCTTCTCCCTCCCTCCTTCCTTTCCTCCTCCTCCTCCTCCTCTTCCTTCTCCTCCTCCTCCTCTCCTCCTTCTCCTCCCCTTTCTCCTCCTCCTCCTCCTCCTTTTCCTTCTTTTCCTCCTCCTCCTCCTCCTCTTCCTCTTCCTCCTCCTCCTCCTCCTTTTCCTTCTTTTCCTCCTTCTCCTCCCCTTTCTCCTCCTCCTCTTCCTCCTCCTCCTTCTCCTCCTCCTCCTCTCCTTCCTCCTCCTTCTCCTCCTTCTCCTTCTCCTTCTTCTCCTCCCCTTGTATCTTTTTATTTAATTATTCATCCCTTCTTCTATTGCACCATTGTGTGCCTTTCCCTCAGGATTTTGCCTCAGCCATGAATCTGGAATTTGTTCTAGAAAAAAGAATGTAAATGATGTGGCTATAAAGGCAATTCCACCTTTCCCATCTTTTCAGCTTTTTTTTTTTTTTTTTTTTTTTTTAAGTTACTTTGTAGAAGGATCAGTTTACAACAAATGTTGAGTGTCAGGAATTTTGAGCATCATAAGCCCTGACAGCTTTGTATGAAAAGAGGTTACATTATGTCAATTGTAAATGAGTACGCTATTTACATACTAATTACACTTTGCAGTATTACTTGAGAGTGCCATTTGAAACACCTCTATGTTATTCTGTTTATATTCATGTTGTATCTTTAAATGCTCTATTGTTTGTGATATCACAGCCTTACTCACTAAAATTGTTTCTACTACATTCTTTCATTACTTCGGACCTGACATCTAGTTTTAAGACAAAATAATAAATCAATAAAAATTTTAAAAATGCAAGAATCAAGAAGGTATCTTCTGCTTGTTTAGCCTAATACAGTTCAATTTAATTTAGTTTAATTCAATTCAACAAGCACTTCCTACTATCTAGATATACAGACACAAAAAAATCTAGTTTCTGCCTCAAAGAACCTATACTTTTACTTATCTCCTGGCAATTTTAGGAAGCCAGACAAAGCACACCACATATGCACAAGAAAGTATAAAGTATAGGGAAAATTGAAGCTAACAAATGAAAAACTATGGGAAGGCTTCACAGAATTAGCCAGTGGCATTTGAGTTGAATCTTGAAGGAAAATTGGGATCCAGAAAGATAGACATAATTGGAGAATTCAAAGTTTTCATGCATGTGTCATCAAGACTACCTTCAATCCCCCTAGAATTATTGATTTCCTCAACTAGATGTGCAGATTGTAGTATCCATCTGGATCTATTTACTTGCATATGATAATGGTTTAAAATATGCTAAATGTGGATTGCAACATTATTTCTTGTTGACAATAGGAGTATGTTTCAAATTCAAAGCTTCATTGTATGTTTTTTTTAAATATTCCTTTAAATTGGATTATATTCCAAAGACTATTAATATATGGTAATTTTATACCATCCCCCTATATACCACCCATTCTGTTGATGATAATGTATATTATATTGTATACCAACCTGATTTTAACACATTGAAAAACTCTGCTAGGTTATATAATCATATGAACTGATTAAAAACCTATATGAGTAATCTATAATTAGGTTCTATTTCTGGAGAAGCATATTAAAATAACGTTTTGTATTTATACACAGTCTTGATCTTCATAGAGGGAGGAAAGTAACCTTATATTTTATACATGTAATAGCTGGTTTAACAAGATTTATCCCGATAAAGTGCTTCTGTAGATCAGATCAGAACTTCCCCTGGCTATTTCTCATGGTGATATCATATAGGAGGATGATAAATTTTTACTATAGAATGGTCTTGGTGCTGATACATGCAGAGTTTGCTTTCAATGTGCAATTTCAACTGTGGACTATTTTGAGCTGTTGCAGTTATTCTTGGGTTGTTGTTGTTGATGTCACCATCATTGTTTGATTCTCTGAAATAACAGAGATGGATATCTTAGGCATTTGGCATTGAAATAATTTGATGAGAGAGGATTGAGCATATAATCCTTAATAATAGTTTTTTTTCTTGTAAATTTCAACAATTTTCATAGTTGAAATAATTGTATGATTAAATAAAAAAATACAGGGAAAAGGGAGGAAAAAGGGCACTTTAGATAATGCCTTTTTCAATCTACTGAACTACATTTCATGAAAAGTGACACAGTTTTATTTGACAGCCTTGTTGGGGGGAAAAAACCCTAAATTTTAAGCTGATAACTTGAATGGTTCCAGAGATATCAACTTGTGAAAAGTCACAATTTTGCATTGTGCTGAAAAAGCCACCTTACAATATAGGGACTACCATCACTCTTTAATATCCAACAGAGTCCCCCTGCTGTGCTTTGTCAGTCAGTAGCAACATCCAAGTCTTCTTGTAAAAGTAATTCACACTTTTTTCACAACACTGTTGCTTTAATTACCACTGAACTCTGCTGTTGCTCAGACAGGCCTAGCAGGACCAAGAATGGGTCAGCATTGTAAAAGAAGCAAATGGCTTTCTTTCCCCCTCCTTACTTTATTATTAACAAAACATCTTTGCTTGAAATGTTTCCTAGTTTCTAAGACACAGACTTATTCCTGGGCCATTTTAGGGTATTCATTGTCAAAGATGACCTACAGATATGAGTTACAAATTAAATGAAAGACAGAGAGAAAGGAAGGCAGGAAGGAAAGATGGAAGGAAGGAAGGAAGGAAGGAAGGAAGGAAGGAAGGAAGGAAGGAAGGAAGGAAGGAAGGAAGGAAGGAAGGAAGGAAGGAAGGAAGGAAAAAAGGAAGGAAGGAAGGAAGGAAGGAAAGAAGGAAGGAAGGGAAGAAGGAAGGAAGGAAGGAAACAAAAGGAAAACTCCTAATCTTAGCTATTCAAAACTGGCAAATAAGTGATTTCATCTATGGTACAACCTATCCCCCTCTCCCCCACAAAAGATAAACATTTTTATGCCCTCCAGTCTTTCTAGACAAACTTCAGTCTATCTACCTACCTACTATAGATTTTTCCCCTCAGAATTAGTTGACATAATAAATCATACACCAACTGAAACCACAGAACTGCCCCAAGTCCACCAGTTCATAAAAATAATACAGAGACCTGCTTTATTAAGTGACATGATAGTAACTTGAAAGCCATAACATTATACATGCATAAGGTACTTTAGATTTTATGCCCAAGAAATCAGTATTCTTTGGGTAGAAAACATTATTCATTGACACACTTTGTAAGGGGAAGAGAGCCCTAGCATAGTTAACCAAGAGCTATACTTAGGTACAATTAGAAAACTTTACCCATTTTTTTAGTGATGGAACTGCACATAAATTATGATGTTGTATGGCAACATGATGCAAAAATATGGGACATGTCCCATGGGACAGCATTGATAATTGATGGGTATATAACCCAAGAGATATCGTTGATGTTTTTAAGCCATATTGCTACAGAACATCATGAATTATGTGCAATGCTATTACTAAAAAGAATGGCTAAACTTAGTAGCCTATGGTTGTATTCATAAGCAACATGGTATAGGAGATAGAGTATTAATGCCTTTGACTTAGAATGAGCTAAGTTCAGATATTACCACAGACTTTTCCTATCTACATCATTCTGAACAAGTCATCTCTATATACCTGTACCCTAGTATATAAAACAAGGGACTGAGATTCACTATCTTCTTCAGGTCCCTTCCAGTTCTGAATCTATATCCTTATTACCCCATGCATTAGTCAAAAATTATATTAAGTGAGGGTTATTTCACAATCTGTGATATATATATTGCAATACTCTCATTTCCTTGATGAGATAATTAAAATGATTCATTATACCTCATTATTGACTCAGTAACCTGGTATTGAAAGTCCTCTGGTGTGGACCCAACTTATCTTTCCACTCTTATTTTCTATTACTTTTCTATGTACATGCTACACTATTAAAAATGTATTTTATATGATTCATATATCACACCCTGATGTTTTTTGCCATTGTTCATATGCCAAATATAATCACACTATGATGTCCCCCTGCCTTTTCTATTGAAACTCTGTCTGTCTTTCAAGATCCTGCTCCCATGTTGTTTCAGGGGCCTTCTACATTCTCCTTTGTCAATCATGATCTCTCCTTCCTCTGAATCATTCTGTATTTTTCTTGAACTACATTCTGCCTCCTATCATGATTTTCTGGCATTTCCCCAATTACATTGGGGATGAATTACATTCATTGATGGTAGATGCTATGATCATATTCCATACTGCATTTGCCATTATTACATTCACCAAATAGATGCCAAATTAAAAAAAAATATATATATCGAATGAGTATTAATGAGTGAATAGCATAGGCAAACGATGATGAAGCCTAAATTAGTGCATGAGCTTATGTAGAGTGGGAGTAGAAAGAAGGAATCAGGTACAAGACAAGTTTTAAAGGTAAAGTAAACAAAATTTAGCAAAGTGATTGAATTTGTGGGTAAGGAAGAGTGAAGAGAGGAGAATAATGCCAAGGTTACAAACTTGGAAAGGGAAAGAATTGTCTGAATAGAATTAGCATAGTATTAAAAAAAGTTGTAAAAACCTTTGAAAAAAGATTTTTGGATTCAATGGTGTATCCTTTAAGGATCTATTGTAGCATCTGCAGACTTTGCTCTTCTTTGGTGTTCATCCTCCTTTATGTCATCATCCTTAATTTAAAAAAAAAAAAAAAAAAAAAAAAAAGAGTGTTCCAATGCAAACAGCCAAGGCTTTTGAAAAAGTATCTCTTCGGGTGTTTGAAATCACACATTCTGTAGTCTGAACTGTATCAACTATAAAAGAAAATTTTAGGCACATTTTAACATTTTGTTTAAGGAACATGTTTTGTAAATGTTCATGTGGTCTATTAATGTTTATATATTTAAATAAAGAGAGACTTTAGTGTTCATACATTTGAGCTCTTTTAGCATTATAGTCCATTTGGGTACAAGCAATCATAATAATTATTTTATCAGTTAAAAAAAAGAAAAGAAAGATTGAATTTCTGTTTTGAACATATTGAAATTGAAATGCCAATTGGACAGCTCAATTGAAATGTTCAATGCTCAGGTGATAAAAACAACTGTAGTTCAAGAAATGTGATTTGAGTAGATATATAGATCTAGGAGTCATTTTCATATATGTAAACCCATCAAAAGTTGATAATATTAACCAAACTAAAGAGAATAGAGAGACAGGAAAGGAAGGTCTGGGACAAAAACTTGGGGTAAGTGTATTTAATTAGAATACTAGAAAAGGAAAATGAAAAGGAAGGAAAGACAAGTAAACAAAGAACAAAGGGAGAACAATGACATAAAAAAAAAAGAATCCAAGAGGAGAGGGTGGTCAATATTGTCAAAACATTGCTGAGGGTTCAAGAAAGTTGAAAGTTGAGAAGCATCATCAAACTTTGTAATTAAAGATCACTGGTATTTTTGGAGAGAACCATTATAGTTGAGTAATGAAAAATAAGCAAGAGGAAAGGAAGTGGAAACAATAAGCGGGCAAAACATTTTTTTAATTCATCGGGGAAAGGGAGGATGAGATATAGGAAACTGGTGGTGGGGTTGGAAGACATTCATTTCTTTTTTATAGACAATAAATATAGGAACAAGTAGAACTTCAAACATTGAAAATTATCTAACAGAGGGTGATTTTGAATGGTAACCTACTGCAGAAGATAGTAGGGGAAGGGAAAAATAGCTTTGAATGAATGAATGAATTAATCTAGATAAAACCTTTAAAGACAGATGTAATTCAAATGATTGAAACCTCTGTTGATAGTTACAAACTTCTCATTCTGTCAAGAGTACCTTGGTTTTATTTATTCAAGATTAAGCTAAGTGGAAAAGTCATTGAGTCTTTGTTCTTCTTAGGACAGAGACTAGATACCTATTAGAGTAGAAAAGAAATACTTTTTAGGTTTTAAACTCTCTCCCCAAATCACTCTGAAGTTATTTTATAGTCTAATAATAGCCATCAATACCAGGAAAATATGATTTTCCATGTTGTTTTAACATGAAATAGACATATATGACAAATTTCTATGACTCTGTGTGGTTCAAAGATACTCCCCCTCTACCTCTAATCTTTCTTGTGTTATAACTGATACTCTTAGATCTTTGTATGGAACATTTCAAGAAGTTCAGAAGAATAATGTACTTTAAATTAAGAAATGTCCTTAGAATGTGTTTTGTCCAACCCTTTCATTTTACAAATATGAGGAAACAAAAACCTAGAGAAGTGAAATGTTTCCTAAGTGAGGTCACAAGAAGAGTCCTAAGACAATTCAAATGGAACATTCTGAAGATCACCTGGTATGATAAAATATTAGACATTGAGATCCGTTTTTGAACTACACTGCCAACCATTCTAATTCTTTTACAGAGAACACAACTCCATTGGTCTCGCTACAATGAATGCCAAATATACACTTAGCATTCTATTTTATGAAGACTATTTTATGGAGAACACACACAAGGCAAGCACTCACATGGTGGAAGTGATACAAAAACACTTTCAAGGTCTTTCTCAAGAACTTTAGAATTGATTGCATGATTTGTAGCACAGGAGGACCCAGCATAATGTGCCCTCATCAGAGAAGGTGCTGTACTCTATGAGCAAAGCAAAATTGATATAGTTCAGAAGAAATGCAAGCAATTAAATTGTTCACCCCAAATGTTCATAGGGACTCTTTGTGCCTGACCTATGACAGATCATTCTAAGCTCTTATTGGTCTGATCAGGCACAGTTAGATATACTTTAATTTGACTCCTCTTCAAGAGTAATTGGTTGAGATAACAACCAGAACTATCTTCTTTTTTTTTTTCAGAACTATCTTCTAATTCTAAATTTGCCAAAACTTGATTAATTCACTAAAGTTGTGGTGACATTCACTGTTTATACTATGAATCCTGTAAGATTATGAAGAATAGTCTCAAAATGTTGTAGAAAATCAGTAATTAGATTATTAATTAATAAAATATGGAGAGCTTAGATGGGAACTAATTCTCCATAACTGAAGTTGGTAGATAACCTGTAAATAGGTTACTTCAAAGTAGCTAGGGAAAAAATAATGAAAATGTGAAAACAGAGGGGAAAATGTTACAAGTTCTATATCAGTTTCTTTTGGCTTTCTCTTTGATTTCCTTGTCTCAAGTCTAACTCTATTAGAGTCAACTATTAAAGACCTACTTGTCTAATTTCCTCCAGTCCATTGTGAAAATTCTACTTAAATGCAGCCCTAATCTAAGGTGGTCTTCCTAAAGTTTAGGTCAAATCATGTCATTCTCTGGAATTTAGTTACTCTAATTGTTTCCCACTATTTTCAGGTTCAAATATAAAATTCTATTTGGGTTTTAAGGACCTTCATAATCTGGTTCTTTTTTCTATTTTAGTCACTGCCACATGCTCTGCAGTCATGGCACTGATCCCTTACTTGTTTCTTGCATAACATGCTCCATTTCCCGATTGCTTTTTCATTGGTTTTCTCCTATACCTGAACTTCTGTCCATCTTCATCACTGCTTGCTGGCTTCCTTCTGATTTAACATTTTCACCATTTTTTTTTCTATAAGTACCAAATGATATTGCTTCTTTTGCTTACATTTAAAGGCAATGGAAAATTTGTGTGTGTGTGTGTGTGTGTGTGTGTGTGTGTGTGTGTATGTGTATAATGTGTATGTATGTATGTATTCTGCATTTGGAAGCATGTATAGGGAGTTGATTAATAGCTTGTTCTATTTCTTTTTTCTGAAATGGGCCTATGTAAGCAATTTACTTCCTCCTCTGTTAATCTGGGAAGTCTATATTTGTGAAGGTAGTTATCCATTTCACTTAGGTTATCAAATTTATTAGCATAAATTTGGGCAAAGTGATCCCATATTATTTCTTTAATTTCCTCTTCATTGGTGGAAAGTTCTCCCTTTTCATTTTTTTTGACTACTAATTTGATTTTCCTCTCTCCTTTTTCTAATCAGATTTACCAAAAGTTTATCAATTTTATTGTTTTTTTCATAAAACCAACTCTTAGTTTTATTTATTAGTTCCATAGTTGTTTTTTTTTACTTTCAATATTATTAATTTCTTCTTTTAATTTTAGAATTTCAAGTTTAGTAATTTATTGGGGGGTTTTAATTTGATCTTTTTCTAGCTTTTTAAGTTGCAAGCCCAATTCATTGATCTTCTCTTTCTCTATTTTATTCAAGTAAGCCTCTAAGGATATAAAATTTCCCCTTATTACCACTTTGGCTGCATCCCATAAATTTTGGTATAATGTCTCATCATTGTCATTATCCTGAGTGAAATTATTAATTGAATCTATAATTTGCTATTTCACCCAATCATTCTTTATGATGAGATTATTTAGTTTCTAATTACTTTTTGGTCTATTTACCCCTTACTTTTTGTTGAATATTGTTTTTATTGCATCGTGATCTGAAAAGAAAGCATTTACTATTTCTGCCTTCCTGCATTTAATTTTGAGGTCTTTATGTCATAATATGTGGTCAATTTTTGTGTAGGTTCCATGAACTGCTGAGAAGAAAGTATACTCTTTTCTGTCACCATTCAGTTTTCTCCAAAGATCTATCATATCTAATCTTTCTAATATTCTATTTACCTCTTTAATTTCTTTCTTATTTGTTTTGTGATTTGATTTATCTAAATCTGAGAGTGCAAGATTGAGATCTCCCACTATTATAGTTTTGCTGTCTATTTCTTCTCGCAACTCTCTTAACTTCTTCTTTAGAAAGTTAGATGCTATACCATTTGGTGCATATATGTTTAATATTGATATTGCTTCATTGTCTATAGTACCCTTTAGCAAGATATAGTTTCCTTCCTTATCTCTTTTAATTAGATCAATTTTTGTTTTTGCTTGATCTGAGATAAGGATGGATATCCCTGCTTTTTTGACTTCACCTGAAGCATAATAGATTCTGCTCTAGCCTTTTACCTTTACTTTGTATGTATCTCTCTGTTTTAAATGTGTTTCCTTTAAACAACTTTTTGTGGGGTTCTGACTTTTGATCCAGTCTGCTATCTGCCTCCACTTTATGGGAGAGTTCATCCCATTCACATTTATGATTAAAATTACTAATTCTGTATTTCCTGCCATCATAATATCCCCGGATTGTGTTTTTCTTTTTCTTCCCGCCCCCCCCCCCCATCCCTTTCCTTAGTATTAAACTTATGGGCCCCACTTGTGACATGCAGCTCTCCCTCTTTTGGATCCCTCCCTCCTCCCTTTGAATCCCTTCCCCTTTCTTGTAACCTTCCCTTATTACTCTTTTTCCTTTTCCCTTTTCCTCTCCCACTTTTTAATGAGGTGAGAGAAGATTCTCTGTAAAATAAATATGTCAATTATTTTCTCTTTGATCCAACTCTGTTGAGACTAAGATTCATAAAATGTTCCTCCCCCTCTCTAAGTTCCCTCAGATATGATAGGTTTCCTTTGCCTCATTGTGGGATATAGTTTTTCTCTTTTTATCTCTCCTTTTCCCTTTTTCTGACACTATCCCCTTTCCATTTCTACTTCCCTTTTTTATGTTATATCAGTAAAATGAAATTATGCATGTTTTTTTTTTCTATATCCACAACAGAAATACAGTTCTCAAGAGTTCCTTTCACTTTTTTTCTGCTTCTCTTGAGTCCTATGGTTGGAGATCAAATTTTTTGTTTAACTCTGGCTTTTCCCTTAGAAACAAATGGAATTCCTCTATTTCATTAAATGTCCATCTTCTTCCATGGGAAAAAAAATGCTCAGCTTAGTTGGGTAGTTTATTCTTGGCTGCATTCCAAGTTCTTTTGCCTTTTGGAATATCAGATCCCAAGCCTTTCGATCTTTTAATGTTGAGGCAGCCAGATCTTGAGTGACCTTTATTGTGGCACCTCAGTATTTGAATTGTTTTTCCTTGCTGCTTGTAATATTTTTTTCTTTAGTCTGATAGTTATGAAATTTGGCCACAATATTCTGGGGAGTTTTTATTTCAGGGTCTTTTTCAGAGGATATTTGATGAATTCTTTCAACACCTATTTTGCCTTCTGGTTCTATTACTTCTGGACAGTTCTCTTTGATGATTTTGGAAGAATGTATAAAGAATTTTAAAAGAAAATCTCAGTGGAGGAGTGATGGCTGACTCTTAATGTTTTCATTCTTTGCTATCCTAATGGGTAATGATATGGTACTAAAGGCAATGTTAAAGATGACTGGAGTTGAAGGCAAGGGAGCTATTGTGATTCTTAAATTCTTTGTGGGGGGAGGGGTTGCCACTTAAAAAAAATTCTTTATTGCTCATTGAGAATCATTCGTGTGTTTAAGGTAAAGATTAGCTAAACATCTTACCTTGTGCTAAGAAAATATCAAAAACATTTTTTTTTAGATATAGCAGAATCTGATCTTGCATTGGGAAATGACTGCCCATAACTATTCATCCACTTATTCTTTGCCAAAACATTTGCTAACAGGTGGATTTGGGTTTTTTATATGAGTACATGAAGCAAATCATAGTAAAGCCAAGTACAAATGTAAGTTCTCATTTGCTTAATTCTCAGGTCTTCTAAAAACCAAGTTGAAGACCAAAAAAGTATCAAAACCAAGTTATGTCCTAAAAATTAGTCAAAAGCCTTTTGACTTTGGGAGTCAGATGACCTAGATTTGAGCTCTGGCTCTGAATCATGTTACTTATTTGACAAGTCAATTGACCTCTCTGAGGCTCAGTTTCCTCAACTGTTGGACTAGATGACTATAAAGTTTCCTTTTAACTCTAAATCTATAATGTCAAGATGATGACATGATAAACTTGGATGCCTTTTTTCTATATGAAATTCACTCTGGTTTGTTAGTCCTTCCATGTAGCCTGATAACAATTTTTTTTTTAATTTGAATAATATATTGGTTTTCAGAAAGCAAAAGCTGGTAAAATAAAAGTTCCATGAGGATGGCAAATGTTGCATTGTTGTCTCTATATTTACTGTGACACATAGTAGACACTTAAATGATTTTTAAATTTATTAATGGTAAGGATGTGAAAAATTCTACTTTGGGAATACATTATGGCAGGGATTCTTTTTACATAGATATTAAGTTCTATGACTAAAATGCCTTCTAATTTTAAAAATGTTACAAATCTGTGACATTTGATGAAGATCTGAATAGCATTCTCCCATTTAAATACACATATCCCTTAATAATCAAAAAATGGTTATCTTGAGAGTGTTTTGATACCAGACTTGTCATATAATTGGTGTAAAAATCTCTTAAAGACGAAACTCACTGTAGCAACTCACTGCCAGAAAATCTGGCACCTGCTTTGCACTACTGCTCTTAGAGTGATGGCTAGAGCTATTGGGACATAGCAAAAAGTATTATAAATCAGTTTAAAAGTCAGAAATGTGAGGCTAAAATATTTTTTTACTATAAGGAAGTCTTATATCTATATGCCTGGCAAATTTTTCTCATGAAAAGAGTTATAAAAAAGAAAATCATTATGAAACATTAGATATGGGGAATACTATCACCTCCAAAGTAAAATTAAGTATATTTGATTAAATAGATGATAAATAATTAATAATAAGGGATCTTTTAAAAATCATATATTTATGTTCAGAGCACTGGTGAGCAGGAAACAGAAATTAATAATAAACTAGAAGAAGAAATAAAAATGAAAAGAATATTTTGTGCAACTAAACCAAATTAAATCTGACCTATTTAAATGAATTGTATTTAAAAATGGAAAATGGATACAAGAACAGATATGGATGTAAACTTTCACTACTTCCTAAAATAGATTTTCTTATATAAATCAGTCACCATATAAAGGAGAATGAAAGAACATAAAAACCATCTCTTTGCCAAAGAGAAAATATATATAATGACTAAGGGAAATCTCGGTTTGTGATATAAATTCATTTGTAAAAGTCTTGTGGATGAGAATGATAATGATTATGGTCTGTATTTCCACATAAGACAGTAAGAAAAAACTGTTAAATAAAAACTTTTAGAAAGCTTAGCAAGAGACCTAAACAAGTTCTATTATCTTAATGACATTTTAGGAGTCTAAAATTAAAGAAATATAGATTATTATCACCAACGAAGAGGTAAAGCAGGATGTAACCAAATAATTCTAAATTTAAAATCACAGGACTAAAGTTTTTAATTTTGGTTCTTCTATTTACAACCTGAGTGATTTTGGGAAAATTGTTTAATGTCTTTCTATAACACTTTTTTTCATCTATAAAATGAAAGGACTAGACTATATCACCTCTCATGTCTCTTCAGGCTTAATTCTTACTTGGATGTTGTCTGGATGAAATAGCTTTTTAGGTTCTTTCAAACTTTGAAATTCTGTGATTCTTTGACATCAAAATGACATATCTCAAACTTCTAATCTAAAGAAAAGCACAAGGAGCCACAAATACCAATACAATTGATTGGACAATATTTAGCATTGTTCCTGGCTTAAAAAGAGTCAGTTACTCAGAAAATTCAAAGCCTGAACATTCTAAATTCCAGGTTAATTGTTGGAGTTTGAAGACATTTGGTTTGCTCAGCATCAAGCTGAAAGCCAATAATGTGGGCGGTCTCCAATTAGACAAGCTATCTCAATCAACAATCAAAATTAATCAAATTGTTGTTCCGTGTTTTGCTCAATTGTGTTGTAACAAGGTTAACTGCCTAAACAATGTCAGTAGCAATTAAGTGGAAATAACTGAACATGATGGAATAATTCTCACAAGTGGAACATCAATGTGCCTATGTCAATGTGATGCATGGATACACAAAATAAAAGAACAAATGATAGAGAGGAAGAAGTGGACAAATAATGATAAACAATATGTAACTGTACATGGATATTCAACAACTTGACTGGTTGAAAAATGCTTTGGAGATAAACCTGAAAAATTAAAATGAATAAACTATAGTTGTTCTAAGCCAAAGATACTCTTGTGAATAGATAAGAAAGAAAATAAAACATATGTACATTAACTATGATTTGGATGATTGGGAGGAGGAATGGAATAAAATATATTCTTCTACAATAAGGGGAAGGAAAGTCTTGTATCCTAAAAGGGCAAGAACTCCAAAAAAAAAAAAAAGATCAAACAATACTAGTCTTTTTCCTCATGTGGAAATGGAGACTCTCACATTGAGTACTATTTAAAAGTTTTGTACCTGCTGGGTTTCAGTAGAGATAAAGTAACCAGAAGATCAAGAAGGAAACCTCGAATCAGGAAGATTGACTTTCTTTTTTGGTTCTTTCATTCCATCTTGTGAAATTAAATGTTGGCCAAGTTGGTGAATCTCACCATTTCCCCTGCCTTTATGTAACACTTTTGGGGATACTGGGAGAAAGGGAGAGATTAATTTTTATAGACTACTTCTCTTGTAGAAAAATGGTAAAAAATGTGTGTGCTTTTGTGTGCTATTTCAGAAAAAAAAAAAAGAATGCAGTGAAAAATCTGTGAAAATTCCATGAATGGGTTTTAATCCATTTGAATGAAAATTATTATATAACTATATCATATTCTTTGTGTAATTCTCTGTTTCCTGATCTATAGGGTATAGAAATGTGTCCCCAGGAGATGTAGTGGGTGTAGGGGTGGGGAACTTCCATCTGCTGCTATTGCAGAAGGTAAGGCAAAGTTTCTCATCCTTGCATGGATCCATAAAGGGCTTAATTGAGTGGATTTATTACTGTGATCTAAGATTCAGGAGATTGGGTTAATTGTTTTTGTTAAGATTGTTTCATCAAAATTCAAATAATATAAAAGGTAATACACCAGATGTGTTTTTTTTTTCTTTTTTTGTGAATCTAATAATAATCCACAAGCATATTTCTATGTGCCAAGAAAAACAATAGAGAATTGAATAAGATACCTTGTATTTTTATCATTACAATTTTGAAAGACATTTATTTATTTTGCTGAGGCAATTGGGGTTAAATGACTTGCCCAGATTCACACAGCTAAGAGGTATTAAGTGTCTGAGGCCAAAAAGATTTTTTAAAAGAATATGATATAATATAATCAGATATGACATGACATAACATAAAATATGTGATATAATTAACATAATGTATTTTAATGACATAATAAAATTACTTAGTTTTGTGTTTCTTTTTTGTTTTCTTCTGTGAATTAAGAAAATATTTTATTAATTTTATCTTTTTGCACATTACTATTCATTAATCATCACTTCTAGATAAAATTCTTCTCTTTCAAAAACAATTTTATTCAATAAAACTAAATCCATACATTGACCATATTCATCCTGTAGCTTTATCACATTACAGATGTTGAAAAGAAAACTAAAAAAAAAGACTAAAAAGAATAAAGAAATAGCAGATGGGATACAATGAATTCTGTAGTGTTGGTTGGTTTTTGGTAGGTTATAAAGGGTATTTGAAGAATGAATAAATGAAGGAATGGCTAAATGCTTCCTAATTGCCAAGCTATTTATTTACCAATGAGGATATAAATACAAAAGTGATCCAAACCCTGTTAGAATTGTGAATAGGAAATTCAAATTGTCTTCTTAATGCTTGGGAAAGAGACTGGAAGAAAAAAAAATAGAAAATCAACACTTCATAAAATGAATGTTAAAATAAATAAAACAAATCTTTTAAAATAAAAAAAAAATACCGATGAATATCCTTGTATAATTATTATTTTTCTACGATTATTTTTCTCTAACATATTCATAATTTGGGTTGTAATTATTAATTGTTCATTAAGCAATATGTATGGTATATCCTATTTTCAGCTTTATTTGTAATTTCTTTATGCCCTAGCAGATGAACTGGTCTTATAAAGGTACTCTGTGATACTGAAAAATATGTGGAGTTTTTTTTTTTTCTATTCAGCTTCCTTTTAAAATTGATATTTTCAGGAATTAGGCATAGTAAGAAAAAATTACAGAGTAGAATTACATTACTAAATATAATAACATCAAAATAAAATGGAAGATGTAAATATGATACTCTAGAAATCTATTCTCATAAGAATAATGGAAGAAATATAGAACAAATGAGGAATATATAATAACATCAAAACAGATAAAAATAACTTTACCTCCAACTTTGCCAACACTTTGTTCAGTTGAATGAATTAATAAAAAACATTTATTAAATGCTTGCTCTGTTTATCTGTTTATTTATTTATTAATATTGTCTAGGTCTGAGAAAATAATAATAAGGCTTCCTCCAATTGTTGTTACTATTTCTTTTTAAATCAATTAATTTTATTTTATGAATTTAGATGGCTTGGCATTTTACATATACACATTAATTAATTATACTTTTGCATTGTTTGGAGTTTGAAATAGACTGATAAAAAAATAAAAAATAATAGAGGTAAATCTGTGAGAATAAAATAACAAAAATATATTACTGTTAGATGCTCTACAGAAAATTATATGTAATAACATAAATAATATTTGTATGCAGTGAAAAGATAGAAGTTGTTTAGTGTAGCTGTTGTGGGAATGCCTACATAGTAGATCATAGACTATTGAAATAGTAAGTAGATTATTTATTCTGTCTAAAGGCAGAATGAAGATAATTGCATAGACAAAATATTAGAGAGCCTACTATGATCAAAATACACAGATCATCAGTAAACATGAATTAATACCGTATACAAAAAGTAAGTGTAAGTATACATGCCCCATTGTGTCTTAAGTAGTTCAGTACAAGAAAATAAAAAAAAAAAATTAAAGATTATATACCTGACCTGAATAATGAATTTAGAAATCTTAATTTGTCTGTAAATAAAGTGAATTTAACACTTTTTTTCTAATGAAGAACTTTTAATATAGTATTGCAATTATTTTTGTATTTGCCTTTTACATGTAAAGCATAACTTCCTTTTTTAGGTCATAAAGAACCATTACTATCCAAAGGGTCAATATTGTATACTTGGGGGTAAGAAAAAAATAAGGACTGCTTAACTAATTTGTATACAGTTTGTGACTGGTTTATGACTAATTATTCTCTAGCACTGGAGACCATGTCTTATAATTAATCACTATTAAATATATATAAGTAGATAGTATCTTTATGAAAATGATTAGAATTATGTAATTCTACATGTATATAAGGGAAACAGAGAAGAGGAAAGAGAAAGAGAATGAGAAAAAGAATAAAGTTGGGTGGTGGTATAGGACTAGAAAGAAACTGTATGTAGACATGGTGATGTTAAGGAATCAGAAGAATAAATATAATAAAAGAAATATAAGTAGTGAAATTATCAGCTGAGATCTCCTAAATCTCCTAAAATCTCCTAAAGGAAGAAATCCATTCCTTCACTACTTGCATCAAGTAGAACTTGCTTCATGAAGCCTCTCTTGATCTCCCTTTCCTCACATCCCCCAGTTTCTAGTGCCATGACTGAAAAAAAATTACTCTGTATCCTCTTTGCATATATTTTATTTATTTGTTTCTTAATTCTTTCATTAACTTCATTTATTTATCCGAATTTAAGTAATCAAAAGAAGTTCATAAATGTAATTCTGCATGTATATAAGGGAAACAGAGAAGAGGAAAGAGAAAGAGAATGAGAAAAAGAATAAAGTTGGGTGGTGGTATAGGACTAGAAAGAAACTGTATGTAGACATGGTGATGTTAAGGAATCAGAAGAATAAATATAATAAAAGAAATATAAGTAGTGAAATTCACAATACACGTTAGGAAAAGCATGCTGTTACCCCTCAAGCCTGAAGTAATTCCATTCTTCATCTTGCCTTTTAAGTGTCAGAAGTCTGAAGACACAGCATCATCCTCATTTGCATGTATTTTGTATATAGATATATTTCTATTGCTGAAACTTTTTTCCCTTACACATGTAAAGATCGTTTTCTTTGTCTTCCAAATTTTTCTTCCTCCTTTTCTTACCTCCTTCCTCCCCAAGACAGCAAGCAATCTGATATAGATTAAACATTTGCAGGCCTTTTAAATATATTCCCATATTTGTCGGGTTGTATAAAAAAAAAATCAAACCAAAAGTGGGAAAAAAAATTTGAAAAGGAAAACAAAAAAGGTGAAAATACCATGCTTTGATCTACATTTGGTTTCCATATATCTCTTGCTGGATGTGGATGGCATTTTCCATTGCAAGTCTGTTAGAAATGCCTTGAATATCAATGCATTGTTGAGAAGAGCCAAGTCCATCACAATTGATCATCACATAAAACTATTGTTACTGTGTTCACTGATCTTTTGGTTTTGCTCACTTCACTCACTATCAGTTCATCTAAGTCTTTCCAGGCTTTTCTGAAATGCTGAAATTCTTGAAAGCTTTTTATTAAGTAATAGAAGGATAGCAATTGCTCACAAGCAGAAAGAATAAATACTAATAAAATCTTGAGTATTTCAAACATTGAAATATTATAAAATATAATCTCAGATGATGCATATCAACCATGTAAGATATGTTATCCACACAGTTTTACCTAATGTGAACTGAAAGGGAGGCATTTGTAGACATTTTGAAATTTTGCTTTTCCCTTTCCAAGGGAGATTTTAACTCCATCCTAAAGGGGAGTAGCAGAAAATCTGATAAGACTACTGGAGGAGGAAGTGTCCACACTAAAATGACATTTATCGGTCCCCTAAATGTTGCTTATCTTGGAGCACAACTTGTTTCTTCATTCAGAAGCAAGAGAGTCACTAATTTCCATGTACTATTCATTATACCCTAAGTGAACACTTATCAGTATGAACACTTCCTAGATCATAAATAGTAAATTGAAAGCAAACCTATTTAGCTAAGCAGAGAAGAAATATATTTTAGAGAAATCCTACACATTAGAATATGTTAGGAAAGGTAGAATGAACGAGCTTTTCCAATACGAGTGACTCAGCTCTTATAAGAGGGTTTCCAAATCCACCTGAAAGGAAAGCCCCAAATGTCCAGGGAGGAAAGTAAGAAATCAGGACATATTGTCTGTCACTTTCTGAAGCCTTTTCTCTCTCCACTGTTCTCTTCCAGGAGAGATTCTGGAACCATGTGAATTATTCTCTTTCAAAGATAAGATGAAGAATATATCTCCTCTCCAAAGAATTCAGAGCAGGCATGCAGATAGTCATCATTAACATCATCATCCTCTCCACCAATCTGACATCACATCAAAGCAGCAGCAAATAAAGTACATCATATCTGAACCTGGGTTACAATTATACTGCCTAGAGAATACAATTGGTATTTTTTGACTCTGACTTTTTTTTTAAATTTGGGTGTTCTTTTGTTTTTATTTTAATGGTAACTTTATTTTTTTCATTAAAACTGTTTATTTTCAAAATGTACACATAGATAATTTTCAACTTTCATCTTTGCAAAACCTTATGTGCCAATATTTTTCCTTCCCTTCTTCCTACCCACTCCCCTAAATGGCAAATAATCCAATACATTAAACATGTACAATTCTTCTAAACATATTTCCACAATTATCAGATTACACAAGAAAAAATAATATATAAAAGGAAGGAGAATGAGAAAGAAAACAAAATGCAAGCATAAAAAGGTGAAAATACAATGTTGTGATCCACACTCAGTCCCCCAGTCCTCTTTCTAGGTGCAGATGGCTCTCTCCATCACAATACCATTGGATGAGGCTTGAATCTCCTCATCTTGAGAAGAGCCACATAAGTTAGAATTAATTATTGTGTAATCTTGCTATTGATATGAGCAGTGTTCTTCTAGTTCTACTCAATTCATTTAACATCAGTTCATGTAATTCTCTCCAGGCTTCTCTGAAATCATCCTGCTGATCATTTCATATAGAATAATAATATTCCATAACATTCATATATCATCATTTATTCAGCCATTCTCCCACTGGTCACTATGCACTCAGTTTCTTATTTCTTGCCACTACAAAAAGGGCTGCTATAAACATTTCTGTACACATAGATCTTTTTCCCTTTTAATGATTTCTTTGGAATACAGGCTTAGTAAAAATACTGCTGGATTAAAGGGTATGCACAGTTTGATAGCCCTTTGGGCACAGTTCCAAATTGTTCTCCAGAATGGTTGGATTAGTTCACAACTCCACCAATAATGTATTAGTGTCCCAGTTTTTCCCACATACCCTCCGACATTCTTTTCCTGCCATCTTAGTCAATCTCTTAATTTGCATTTCTCTGATCATTAATGATTTAGAGCATTTTTTCATATGACTCTAAATGGTTTTAATTTCTTCATCTGAAAATTGCATGTTCATATCCTTTGACCATTTATCAACTGAGAATGGCTTGAATTCTTATAAATATGAGTCAATTCTCTCTATATTTTAGAAACAATGCCTTATCAGAACCCTTGGATGTAAATTTTCCTCACAGTTTATTGGTTCCCTTCTAATCTTTTGACTTTAATTCTAATCATCATTTTATTTGTGATTTTTTTTTGTTCTCTTTCAGCTCAGAAGTAAAGAGACAAACTACAATCCACATTAACACTATTGCTACTACATAGTAGAACAACTGGCTCTTGAAAGTTAGATTTATATTCACTCATCCTGAGCTTTGATTTATGTTCTATATCTTCTCCACAATTAAATAATATATTATTCAAAACATTAGAAAAATTCAAAACAATTTTGTAGTAATTTCAAGTAACTCATGTGGATAGTTACTAGCTCAGTAGATAAAAGTGCTGTGAATGGAATCAGGTCCCAAATTATTACCCAGCTATATGAACCTAGTCAAGTCACTTAACCCTGTTTTCCTTAGTTTCTTTACCATAAAATTCACTGGAGAAGAAAATATCTTTGCCAAGAAAAAAAAAAAAAGAGGTCATAAAGAGAAAGAAATGACACTGGGGAAAAAAATGACCGAATAATAACACAACTCATATAACTAATTGTAGTTTTCTTGACTTTTAATTTTTTTTTAAACAAGTTTCACAGATATAGTAAGGAACTGCTTCCAAATTTGTTCATCTTTGCCATGATTCTATACTATTAGCACTATGTAATTTTTTGATCATGAACCCTACAAAGTAACATGACAAGTGCACCATGATACTTCTTATAGTCTTTGGACACAATGAAATCTACCCAGCAAACCAAAACTTTTATCCACTTTTCAGAGAGGAACTTGTGATCTACATGTCTATTTAACCATAAAATAATAGATAAAGAGCCAGAAGCAATTGTAGAAATCTAATCTATTTCCTTCATTTTACTGATGTGGGAACTTAGGTTTAGGGAATTAAGTGACTTGACCACAGTCACAGTAATTGGCAAAGCTGAGATTTAAACTGAAGTTCATGGATCCAAATCTGATACTTTTTCCATGCTATACAATGAAAAAAAATCTCATTTTGTATGTCATTCTATTTTTTAATGAGTATATTAACTTCTTTGCCATCAGATAAGGATCTCCCATTTAAAAATAAAAAAAAAATTCAATTGATATTTGTAGAAAACTTGAAAACTGATTTCTAGAATGAACTGGATTACAGTGTTGCTGAAATGAACATTTTGTGAATGATACAAATTTTAGTAGTTCAGTCAACTATGTGATAGTTCAGTCAACTATGTGGTATATACTACATATACCTTTAACATGATTAAAACAGGTTGAGCATTATTAAATTCAATGCTTACATATATCAAATTTCATACACAATAAAATTCACTTGTAGAGTCTATTATATATCATATGCTCAAAAAGTAAGTCTGCAAACAAAAATCTTATGGCATGTGATCAGGCTAACCAATATTATTTAATTCAGAAACAAATGATTCTTATCTAACTTAGAAATTGGAATTTTCAGGCATAAATACAGAAGGAAATTTTCAAATCAACTGTGGTCTGGCAGATATGTGCAGAAACCCATTCTTGTGAAGGAGAACACATATGTGCATGCACACATACATTACACATACTCATTCACTCACATATGCAGAATTCAATACTCTAAAAAAGCTAAGCATTTGTGAAGACTTTAATGCAAAGTCCTCTATCTGAGGGTCAAAGAGTTGGATTCAACTGTCGTGTGCCAATCAGTGACCTCCCCATGTGTAGGCTCTAGGGTTGATGAGAAATGACAATCTTAGCCCAGTCTGTCTTTTCACTAGTCTTATCACCAAGATGGAAGCTGCCAAGCATTCTTATCCCAGTTGCCATTGCATGGAGATTAGACTGTCAAGTAGAGGTCACTGGCTTCTGGGTCATGTTTCAATATATACCATATATATGCATTTGTTTATTCCAGCTATAAAAATTCCCTATACATTTTAAGGTATACTATAAATTCTGATCATTCACAGGAGAAAATTAAGAATTGGATTTTTAAAACATTAAATCTATATAGAAGAAGCTCATTGCTGTGAACTCAGCTAAAGATGAGAGTTATAAATAGAGTGACAAAATATCTTTAAGGAGTGGGAGCAACTTTTTTGAGCTCTACCACAGAATGAAAAATATAGGGATGGTGTTGAATAATATGTTACAGTCCACAGAGTGAATACACTCACATCCCAAACTGATCTTTTTTGGCTTTGTCCTAATAATCTGACCTTATTGAGCAGCAGAAAGACTTGACAGCCATATGAAGCACACAAACAAATGGGGAAATAGTCTTGCCTTTTTTTTTTCAGATTTAGGATCGTGTTCAAGCTTATGAATCAGATTTTCAGTGTGTGGACATGACAACTCTGGAAAAACTGTAATTTAGGACATATTCTCTTTATCCTTTTATGTAGAATTTCACTTTAATGTAATGCAAATGACAGTAAGAAATACATTCAGTGAATGTTAAAGCCTTCCCATTAAAAATTCTGTATGCATTTTATATTCTAATTCATGTACAGTCAAAAACCCTGATAAAATCACAGTGCTGATTTGACTGCTGCACTTATCGTATTAATGAGGATACTTTATGCCTTTTGAAAATTGGGATATGGTCCATTATGTGATTGTAAATGATGTGATTGTATCGCATAAATTTGTTATTCAACCCCACCCCTCCCTTCAGTCAGCTTTATATATAAGAAGAATCATTGGTGAACAAGAAATCAAGCAGGAAAAGAAAACTCCAAATAAGCCTTTTTTTTTTCCTTTTGTCTCATTTCTGTTTGTTTGTTTGTTTGTTTTGTTAAGTACAGTAAGATGGGAGAATATATATGTGTGTGTATGTGTATAAATATATATTTTATATTTGTGTAGGCACACAGCTCTGTCTATATATATATATATATATATATATATATATATATACATATAGGTATAAATAGATATGTATAAATGCAAATGTATATATGGTAATGTACAATGTATATTTATACACACATATGCTTATATGTGTATATGCACGTATGTATAAACAATTTCTACAGAGGTTTCTATATACACACACACACATATATACAGGTATATGTGTATATATAAGTATAATCTCACCTGTATTACACAAATGCACTTACTTACAGATATATTTTAGATTTTTGTAGGTACAAATCTCTCTCAATATATATACATACATGTTTTTAAATAGAGGGATATATGTATAAATGCATATGTATTCATATATGGGAATGCACAACATATATTTTACACCATGTATCTACATACATGTTTATGCACTCATGCATAATAATCATTTCTGTATGTGTCTATATTTCTGTGTGTGTGTGTGTGTGTGTGTGTGTGTGTGTGTGTGTAGGCTGAAAGTTCCCTTGAAAAACTCACCAAATCGATAGACTGAAAAAGAAGAAATCAAGGTCTGTGATAACCTAAGATATTTATGTAGTTTTGTCCTCTGTGAAAACAAAGATCAGATCCTTTAAACTTTTTGTTGATTTGAAAATGATTTCTTTTTGGAAATCATCATCTCTCTCCTTTTGCAGGAAGTTAAAGAATCGGGATAGTTTTTTGTCAAACCATCCTATTTCCTTCTGCATTTGCATTCCTCAAAATAACACCTTTCCCCCATTTATATTCCATTCCGTTCCATAATTTCCTCCTAGTGGTTCTTCCTAATAGTTGTGACCTTTCAAGAGCTTTGGTCACTTCCCTTTGACCTTCTTTCTCCTCTTATAGCATCTGTTTTGGTAGTGTTTGGATTGGTAGCACGAGATATCTAATTAACTTAGTGAAGGTCTTAGATTTATTTTTCCCCTTTTGGAGAACCCTTTCTCCTCATCTGCAGAGACAGAATCTTCCCACTTGACAAGATAAAGATCTATAAAATCTCTGTAGAACAAATCCCAGGACTTAACTCTAGAAGACATAAAGCTACCAGGGCTATTATTGGCTATCGTACCATTTTAACAGCTCAGCATGCCATTGGTTTATTATTGATAATCTCTCCCCTTTCCTTGTAATTGAAAAAAAGAAAAAAGAAAAAAAAAGAAAAAAGTCCTAAAGTATTTGTTGTCATCACCCAAGTCAACCACCAGTATCTCTGGTTCTCCTTTTCCAAAATATTACTTTCATATTTGGATTACTGAGCATTTTTAGGTTTTATTTTTTTTAAACCTCTTCATAAAAATTATTTTCTGTAGTCTTAAACTCTATGGAAGTCATTGCCAAGCCCAAGATAAAAAGCAGCTATGTGGAGTTATTAGAGTTTGAAATACAAATGCCCAAGTTCTTAACACTTTCTCACAACCTCACATTTCTGATTCTTGTTCTTGTTCATTCAGGAACCTGACTTGAAGGCTTTATCAAGCTTTATGTTTTTTTTTAAGCACCCAGCTGTCTTGAGTGAAATTGAGCACAAATGCATGTGTTTGTGTGTATGTGTGTGTGTGTGTGTGTGTGTGTGTGTGTGTTATGTGTTTAACGAATCTATCTGTATCATGCCACAATATCATAAATGTGGTATCTTCCTTCTTCTTCCCCCTTAAAGGAAATGCTTCTGGATTGGGTTGGAGGGATTTGCACATGAGGATGTTATTGTTCATTTATGTTAATGACCTTTAGGAGAAAGGTGAGATGCTCAGGTAAGATATATTAAAAGATCAGGGGGTATTTAATGATGGTGGATACATTTTACTTATTTCAAATTCAAGGCCAAAAAAAAAAAAAACTTTATACAATCTTCTGGACAAAGCTTGCTATGTTCTAATCTCTGCAAATCCACTCCGTACCATTCACCGCTCTCCTTATTAATCAGTTCTACAGAGCTGTGCTCTCCTCAGCACTGTTATACACACTGCATTTTTATTCTTCTGATTCTGCCTGGCCTTTTCTATATTTTTGCTTCGTCTTACATTCAATTACCCACAGCTTGGGCTGGAGAATAGGATACTATCGCTGCTTGCATTTAGGCAACAGAACATTATGTCATCTTGCTTCATATATTTTACTTCTCTCTCTTTTGGGAGGAAGCTCATTTGAGAAATCTTGGCTCTGCCTTTGGAGAGAAATTATTTACCTTCTTTCATCAGGCTGAAATTTGCCTTCTCAATGCTTTTGTTAATAATAAAAAAAAAACCCACTTATTTACATTTTCTTGGATCCTATTAGTTAGCTCAATTGCCTGATTGTTCCACTTTTAAGAAATACCAAGTCATTTTCTTACTCTTTATCATTGTGGGTCTGCTTTATAGATCCCACAATAACACATTCAAAAGTCTACTTAGTATCTTTTGGAGGCTTTTGGGGGGTATTTTTCTCACAAAACATGCAAAAACTCTATTTGCTTCCCATGCATATGGAAAACGTGGTAAACATCACTCTTATGAAACAACCTAGAAGGGGTTAGTCAAACTGGACAGTATCTACTTCTTCATTTGCTCTAAGTCTTGTGGAAGGGGAGGGCATTTTACAGTCCTTAATTCCAAGGAGGTCACCCTGATTTTTCTTTCCCTTGTCTGTTAGAGTATCTTAATAGTTCCTTAGAATGAATTTCCCTATCCAAGATGAATCTTTCTCTTTCTCTCTTGACAGTCCGGAGTAAATCAGGGTATAGAATATTACCCTTGCAGCTGACTCTTCTGAGTAGTGCTGCAGTCTCCCGAAGTTCATATGCCATTCTATACCTAGCTGTAGATAATAACAGAATTGATTTTACCTTAGGAAAGACAAAGGAACCTCAGGCTGCTTTTTTTTTTTTTTTTTTTTTTTTTTTTGCATCATTTTGTTCTCAAGTTATCTTCAATGAATGGAAAATCCCTGAATTTGAATACTGGCCTAAATCTTTCCTCTTTTAAGTCAAGTCCACTCAAAGTACTTAGCATTGAACTATAGATGGTTCCTTAACTGGACTGTTGTTTCCACCTTGAGGTGCCAAGTTTTTGTTTAAGACTGTTCTTCTTTATACATCTTCCATTATTTCCCTGAATATTGGAGACATTTTTAATTTTTGAGGATCATTTTATTGAGGATATTGCAGGAATCCACTGCAACATTTTTATAGAAAAGAAGCTGATTTTTAGTCTCACCCCTGATGCATCCTGGCTTTGTGATCCTGGTTAAATCATTCAAGTTCTCTGTGCCTTATGCGACTATCCAATACTAGAAGTTACAAAGAAGATACTGGTTCACTGTGATGAAGGAAATGTCTCATTAGGAGATTACTAAATCAATGAAATCATAAATTTAATCCAACAAAAATTAAGAGGAACTGAATGGGGGATGTAAGTCAAATAGGGCATGGCATAGAGAAGGCAATGGGTTGGGAAATACATGATGAATGCAAATCTTCATGTCTGTTACTGACAAACTTGGTGACTTTGATCATGCTTCTTGGGGGAGTCTTACTATCTTTATGAATAAAATGAGTAATTGATCTCTAAGTTCTATTCCAGTTCTATTTAAGGATTCTTTTTTTTTAAAAAAAATGAGAACCTAATACAAGAGAAGTTATGTAACTAGAATGGATGAAGTAGATGTTTAGGGTGGTTCATCATTAATATGATCACCATATTGATTTTAAATCAAGTTAAAAGAAAAGGAAAGAGTAAACCACTTCTAGGCATGCAAGCCAAGACCCTGAGAAACTCACATTTAGATATTTCAAGTTACCTTTGACAAAAGAGCAAACAAAATTGACAGGTTTACTTCTTTGACACTCAGTTTTGATGCTTTTAACCATATTATCTCTTCTATGGCAATGGAGCCTAATGAATTATCCAGAGCATTACGACAAATTAACCTATGATGTTTATGACCTTAAATTTCTGAGTGCATTATATTTTGAGTTGCTGTTTGGATTTCTACTCATCGTGAGACTTTTTTCTCTTTAAGCAGGAGAAAAAAATTACTGCTTTTGGTGCTCACTGATGCTTTTGAACAAGGGAGTCAACATGGTTTATGGAAAATCCTGGATTTGGAGTTAGGATGATCTGGATTCCAATCCTTCTTCTGATCCTAACTAGCTAAATGATCACAACAAGCTTTATAGCCTCTTTGGGACATAGTTTATTCACTTATAAAACAGGCATAATATTACAATAATCCTAGATTCTAAGGGTTGTTATGCAAAGCAGATTTGCCAATCATTGTATAAATGTCAGCTATTATTATTTCATACAGTGCATATGACACTCTTAGAGGTATGAGCATATTGAATCAGCCTATAGGAAGTACAGCAAGCCTCTGAGAATCCTGTCTCCCTGCCAGGGTCGAACACAGGCACTTCCAGAGGTGTGCACACATGCTGATTTAAGCAATTAGGTGTTCATCTTGAAAGTTAGTCAAATGCTCTCAGGCACGTGCTCACATGGGCATTTCTGAGCATTATTAACTTTGGGTCAGTTTCTCTCATTATATAGCATGCCATGGGTGTAGGGTTCCTGGGAGAACATCAGAGAATTCTGCACACAGAAGCAAGAGTGCAGGAAAATTTTGCCAGTCCAAAGAGTTTGGGATAGTATTCAGAAGATTGAATGTAATACACTGAGGTTGTGGCTTAAAAAAAAGTTAGTCATCACGTGTGGTAATCGAAGGAAGGAAGGAAGAAAGGGAGGGAAGGGAAGGGAAGGGAAGGGAAGGGAAGGGAAGGGAAGGGAAGGGAAGGGAAGGGAAGGGAAGTAGAAGGGAAGGAGAAGGGAAGGGAAGGGAAGGGAAGGCAAGGGAAGGGAAGGGAAGGGAAGGGAAGGGAAGGGAAGGAGAAGGGAAGAGGAAGGGAAGGGAAGGAGAAGGGAAGGGAAGGAAGGGAAGGGGAAGGGAAGGGAAGGGAAGGGAAGGGGAGGGAAGGGAAGGGGAGGGAAGGGAAGGAGAAGGGAAGGGAAGGGAAGGGAAGGGAAGGAGAAGGGAAGGAGAAGGGAAGGGAAGGGAAAGGGAAGGAGAAGGGAAGGAGAAGGGAAGGGAAGGGAAAGGAAAGGGAAGGAGAAGAGAAGGAGAAGGGAAGGGAAGGGAAGGGAAGGAAGGGAAGGAGAAGGGAAGGGAAGGGAAAGAGAAAGGGGAAGGGAAGGGAAGGGAGGGAAGGGAAGGGAAGGGAAGGGAAGGGAAGGGAAGGGAAGGGAAGGGGAGGGAAGGGAAGGGAAGGGAAGGGAAGGGAAGGGGAGGGAAGGAAGGGAAGGGAAGGGAAGGAAAGGGAAGGGAAGGGAAGGGAAGGAAAGGGAAGGGAAGGGAAGGGAAGGGAAGGAGAAGGGAAGGGAAGGGAAGGGAAGGGAAGGGGAGGGAAGGGAAGGGAAGGAGAAGGGAAGGGGAGGGAAGGAGAAGGGAAGGGAAGGAGAAGGGAAGGAGAAGGGAGGGAAGGGAAGGGAAGGGAAGGAGAAGGGAAGGAGAAGGAAGGAAGGAAGGAAGGGAAGGAGAAGGGAAGGAGAAGGGAAGGGAAGGAAGGGAAGAGAAGGAAGGGAAGGGAAGGAGAAGGGAAGGGAAGGAGAAGGCAAGGGAAGGGAAGGGAAGGGAAGGAGAAGGGAAGGGAAGGGAAGAGAAGGGAAGGGAAGGGAAGGGAAGGGGAGGGAAGGGAAGGAGAAGGGAAGGGAAGGAAGAAGGGAAGGGAAGGGAAGGAAGAAGGGAAGGGAAGGGAAGGGAAGAAAGAAGGGAAGGGAAGGGAAGGGAAGAGAAGGGAAAGGAAAGGGAAGGGAAGGGAAGGGAAGGGAAGAGAAGGGAAGGGAAGGGAAGGGAAGGGAAGGGAAGGGAAGGGAAGGGAAGGGAAGGGAAGAGAAGGAAGGGAAGGGAAGGGAAGGGAAGGGAAGGGAAGGGAAGGGAAGGGAAGAAAGAAGGGAAGGGAAGGAAGAGAAGGGAAGGGAAGGGAAGGGAAGGGAAGGGAAGGGAAGGGAAGGGAAGGGAAGAGAAGGGAAGGGAAGGGAAGGGAAGAGAAGGGAAGGGAAGGGAAGGAAGGGAAGGGAAGGGAAGGAGAGGGAAGGGAAGGGAAGGGAAGGGAAGGGAAGAGAAGGGAAGGGAAGGAAGGGAAGGGGAGGGAAGGGGAGGGAAGGGAAGGGAAGGGAAGGGAAGGGAAGGAAGAAGGGAAGGGAAGGGAAGGGAAGGGAAGGGAAGGAAGGGAAGGGAAGGGAAGAAGGGAAGGGAAGGGAAGGGAAGGAAGGGAAGGGAAGGGAAGGGAAGAGAAGGGAAGGAAGGGAAGGGAAGGGAAGGGAAGGGAAGGGAAAGAGAAAGGAAAAGGAAAGGGAAGGAAGGGAAGGAGAAGGGAAGGGAAGGAAGGGAAGGGAAGGAAGGGAAGGGAAGAGAAGGGAAGGGAAGGAAGAGAAGGGAAGGGAAGAGAAGGGAAAGGGAAGGGAGGGAAGGGAAAGGAAAGGGAAGGGAAGGGAAAGAGAAAGGAAAAGGAAAGGGAAGGGAAGGAAGGGAAGGGAAGGAAGGGAAAGAGAAGGGAAGGGAAGGAAGGGAAGGAAAGGGAAGGGAAGGAAGGGAAAGGGAAGGGAAGGAAGGGAAGGGGAAAAGGAAGGGGAAAGAGAAAGGAAAAGGAAAGGGAAGGAGAAGAGAAAGAAAAGGAAAGGAAAACATTTTATCACGCAACTTCATACATATTTGCTGGCTTCTCCACAACTGTAACTCCCTCCTTCCTCACCTGTCTGTTTTCTGCACGGGTTTCTTTTAATAATCAACTAAAATCCCATCTCCTGCAAATAAACTTTACTAGTTCTACTTAATGTTACTGTTATGTATTATTGCCATTGAGTCCTGATTTTCTGTCACTATCATCAGGTTGGTAGGAGAGAAAGGACTTTTAGGGGAGCATGTTGAAAGTAGCCTAAATACAATGCAAAAACATTCATCTTGACAGCACAGACTTTATTATTAGCCAGTCAACAACTTCCCTCTTAATTATTTTTTCTCCAATTTCTCCTTCATATATTTTTGTCTGTACTATTTTTTATGTTATTTCCCCCATTAGATTGTGAGCCTTTGTAAGTAAGAACTGCTTCTGCCTTTCTTCGTATCCCCAGAACTTAGCATAGTATCTGGTGTAGAGTAGGTATTTAATACATATTTATTTACTTTATTTATTTGTTTATTTGTTGTTTTTTGCCCTAAAGGATTATTTTCCTCACAAAATCATAAAGGGCAGATATGGTTCAACTTTTGATCCTAAACAAGTGTGGGCTACTGGAATTGTCCATTAATGAATTAATGAAGTTGCATAGGAATTATATAAAGTATCACTAATTTAATGAAACTTTCTTGGGATTCACAAAAGTTCTCATCTATTACATAAATCATTTTGATCACTTCAGATACAAAATGCAGTGGCAACTGAAAACTTAATGCCATCCCACCAAAATAATTGTCTTTAATTAATATTATTATTGATACCACTATGGAAGTCACTGTTGGAATGATATAAGGACTTCAAGACTTCAAGGAACACTTTGCACTTAATTATGTTTCCCTGGGAGAGCATAACATAATTCAATTTATTTTTCCCTTGTGTTTCATCAGTCACAATGTGAATACAAAGACTATCTATGTGAATTGGCCCAAAATTGAAACAAGCCATTTCAGTAGTGCATCGACAAAGAAGAGAAAACTATATTTTATTTACATTAAACCCCACTCTGACATCACTAGGAGTTCAGATTCTCTTGTTGGTTTTGGAAGGTCTTGGTGAAACTGTACTTCAGAAATCTGTGACCTTGGAGGACTGAGCCCTGGCTTACATCATGGGCAGTATTCAGGTCTATGTGTGGTATTGTGTTTCAGTTGCTGCAAAGATAATAATAACTAACATTTATAGATTGTTTCAAGATTGCTGAAACACTTTAAATGCATTTCCTCATTTAAGACATAAAACAATCTTGGGAGATAGGTACTACAAATATTATTTCCTTTTGCTGGAACTTGAAGCTGAAAGAAATTAAATGATTTACCAATGGTCACAAGATTAGTGAATTCATTAAGAGTAGGGCTTGAATCCATTTCTCCATGACTTCAAATCCTGTAATATGTAAATGAGAGTGCTTTAATCCCTCTGGGACTAAGTTTTCTTATTTATGCAATAACAGGTAGCTAATAGAGGAAATCAGAGGTTTGTGTCCTGAGCCCATTCACTATGGGAATTCCACAAGTCCCCATCTTGGGCCCCTGTTTTTCTCCTTCTCTACTATTTCATTTGTTGATCTTCTTAGATCCCTTGGATTCAATTATCTATCTCCATGCTGATGATTCTCAGATTTAATTATATAGTCCTAATCTCTCTACTCACCTCCAGTCTCACATCTCCAATTGCCTAAAGAACATTTCTAGCTGGATCTTCCATCTATATCTTAAGCATAACATGTCCAAAACTCAATCTTTTTTTTTTTTTTTTTACTTCTTGGAGCCTCAGTTTCTTCATCTGTAAAGTGAAGGAATTAGACTAGATAGACCAGGTATTCTGAACCTTCTTGTACCTTGGTCTTCTCTGGCAATCAGATATGAATCACTTTTTTAATACACAAAATAAAATACATAGGATTGTAAAGGAAATAAACTAATCAGATATTTTAAAAGAATAAACATTTATAGATCCTATATTAAGAAAACTTGGAATAAATGAATTTAAAATGAACAAAAGGGAGCTCATTATCTTCTTCCAAAAAACCCACTTCTCTTGTTTACATTTCTCTTTTTTGCCAGTGCACTGCCATCATTCTAATTACCGAGACTGTCAACTTCTAAGTCATTGGTAATTTCTCCCTTTCCCTCACCCAACATATATATTTAGTTCATGTGTCTTGTTGATTCAAACTCTACCATACTTTTCACATCAGTCCCCTCTTTATAGTCCAATGGTTTTCATTCTGCTTCAAATCCTCATCTCCTGGTTCTTAGTCCATTATTCTACTCTCTATTTTTCTTAACATTTCAAATCTCCCCCTTTTCTAATATGGCTTCCACAGAACTCAGAAAGGAGAGGAATATGTCACTACCTTGCTCAAAGATTTCCAGGGGCAACTTCTTACCTTTACGATTAAATGCATTCCTCTTGCTAGCATTCAAATTCCCTTCCAACTACGAGCATCCTTTTCTGAGCTTATTTTAAATCATTTCCTTTCACATTCCAAAGTCTAGTGAGATTGAATTTCTTGCCATCCCTCATATATAATATTTTGTCTTACTTAAATAATAAGACAATATGATATCTTTCTCAAGTGATAACATATTTCAAAGGAATCAATCAGAAATAGGAACAAGGCCTGGTATTTATTCAATCAAGGCTGTACAAATAGGTGGCACAGGAAGTGTGTTAAGATTGATTAAATGATTTGTTTTTATCTTTTATAAAGATATAAGAACAGGAAAGTACTTTGGAATAAGAACATTTGGTATGTAACAATATAATGATGGAAGCTGTCAGCCAAGTTCTGAAAAAGAAACCCTGGGTACTGAATCTAGGTGGGTAGGAAGGAGAGTGTCTTGGTCTCTTTTATCATATCTCTTGTTCTGGGGAAGACCATGTGACTTTTAGACGATTGGAGGATTTGTAATTTTTCATTAGTGTCCTAACTGTATCCCTAGGACAGCATGGCAGGAAACTATTCATCCAGAGAAGACAGATTGGATATAATGAGGATGAACAGATTCAGGGTTCTACAAAGAGCCCAGAAGAATCATTTTAATTGATTGCTCTAAGGTCCTTTGTAACCTTAATTGTATGTCTTTCCATTCTCTTAGATCACAGAATTTAGAGCTAGAAAAAAATCCTTAGGGCTCATAAAGTCCAACCTGTTCTTTTAATATCTGAGGAAACTGAAGTTTAAAGAGATTAAATAATTTTCCTCCAGTTTGTTGCAGAGCAAGTAATGAATCTGGAGTTATAAACCATATTCTCTGACTCTAAAGTCTGTGTTCCATACCTAAGCTGAATATCTTATAGACACTAGCTCAAGAACTTTCTGGAATAGGGGTTGGTAGAGTAGCTCTAAGAGTGTGTAGCTCACATAGTGTCTGCTATAAAATAGTGCTCACTGAAGAATTTTAATTGATTAAGTATGATTCTGTATGTCTTTTCATTCACCTAGATCCCACAGTCTAGACTTTGAAAAAAAAATTAGGTCTCATATAGTTCAAGCTGCTACTTTTAAAATAAGGAAACTGAAGTCTAGGTCCTGTGACTTCAAAATCATCATACTTTCTACTCTACCACATTGCTATCTCCTCATCCTTACAATCAAGACTTCATGGAAATATTCTTCATTGACTTTAAAAATAGTACCCTAGAGTCCAAGTTCTATGCTGATTTTTTCCCTGCAGAAAACCCCTTTCACTTATTAATCACAGACAATATGAATAGACGCAAAGCAATGGGAGGCTTTAATGTCATAGTACATAGAAATGAAGGAAAAAATACTTCTCCAGAAAGAAAACCACTGAGCTTGTCAGGAAAGACATCAGTCTCCAGTGTCTGGCGTCCTCAGCCACTGCTGGAAATATGAAAATAAATGAGGTGGAGTTTAATTTTAGGGTCTACAAATTTGTAATGTGTTCATCATTCCTGTTGCCTTTTTACATGGCAGGCTGAGGTTGTCGGACATGTTTTGTGAGGGGAACAGCATTTGAGTTTCAAGTTAATGAAGCACTCCTACCACCTCATCCTCTTGCTCCAATCTTTATTCCTGGAGAAGAAAATAATGGATGTCATTTGGATTAGATGCTGCTATCAATAGAGGTCTCAGTCCCAGTTTTCTCCTTGGCTTCTCTAAGACTTGGCTTTCTCTCCCTGGGAGTCCAGAGCCAGGCCTTTGGGGGCAGGGATTCCAGCAGAGGACACAGTGATCCAATGACAAGCCCCTCCCCCCCACCAAGTCCAAGTTTTCTGACTTCTCTCTACCTCTACTGCCCATTCCCCATTCCAACCTCTCCCTCTATATTATTTCTCTCACCAACAGACAATTTCCTACAGGCAGGAAGACTCAGAAAGGATCTGTTGAGATAAAAGAATTTTTTAAAGGGAAAAAAGGAAAATTAAATAATTTCAGTTATGAATCCACAACTTTTAAAATGAAAGGTCTCTCGACTGCTGTTAAGGATCAGCCTTTCATAATTCTTTGCTATTACAATACTAACTTCCTCTTTTCAAAGCTTGTCTGAATGTTACATTGTCCAGCATTTGTACCTGTCAATGTACTAAATGAGAAGTATATAAAGAATTTTAATAATTCTCTTTGGACAGTTAATCAAAACAGCATCATGTCTTAAAAGCAATCAGCTATTACCTCCTCTTACAGAAAAGTGCTTTCACAAATACAAAGAAAAAAGAGGTCTCTCAGTATATACGTAGATGCACATATGTATGAATATACATACACATAAATGTGTACACATATATGCATTTTATATACATATAAACATACAAAATAGATGTATGTATAAACACATGCCTATAGATGATGTAGGGTTTGACAATTTCTCTCTATACCCAATGATCTTACTAACAAACTGAAATGACGAGGTGAAAAGTCATCTTTTAGTGTCCCATTGTCCCTGATTCTACTCTTTCTTTTTCTCAAAATTCCTTGCCCAAGAAATGAATTCCATTTAACTTTGGGGGTCTTGAATATATTTAAGTAGAAGTCTTCAAATTTTACTTTCCTCTGTAAATTAGCATGGCCAGCCTAGTCATTCATTACAATTTTTTTTTGTTTAAACGGCTCCTGTTTCTTCTCATTTTTGATAGATCCTACTACAAACTTCAGCTACAGTGAGTGCAGAGGACCATAACACTAGTCTTACACAGAGGGTATTTTATTAAGTCCAGCAGTTAAAAATGTACAAAGTTCCTTGTAATAATCCATTCATTCTGTTCTCGCCTGATTCTTGGAGTAAGCCTGCACAATTATTCAAATCCCAGCTTTTAGCTACAGCATACACCTCGCCATGGGGCTGTGCCTCTGTAATCTTGCTTTGGTCTTGCATGTCAAATGGAATTAACTCCCATAAGAAATGTATGCGAAGACAACCCAAAGTGTCTAATCCTGCTGCTGTCTTAAATTTCTGAAACTCTGAGCTGTCATCTTTTTCTATTGCTTTGTTGAAGTTCTCACTTATGCTTCAGTCCATCCAAAGCTGAAGTTTAGGAACATTTGCATTTTTATATATCTTTCAGTTATGCTCTCCCATGGCCTTTTCACATGTTCTCTTTGTAGGAAGATTTTTTTTTCTTCCTTCCTTCAATTCCAAACCTATTTTATACTCGGTGGAATTTCAGTTGGAGGTAAATGTAGGGTGTGTGTATGTGTGTGTGTGTGTGTGTGTGTGTGTGTGTGTGTGTGCGCGCACGCGCGCCCATGCACCCACGGACAACCCCTTCCTAGGTATACATTACTTGGAAACACAGACAGCCCTATTTGATGATTCAGATTCCAAGCCCAAACAAAAATGGGTATACGAGAAAGGAAATAATGATATCATTATTGCTACACCTTAACCATTCAACCTGGCTAATCACAGTAACTCATTCTGCCTCAATTGAATCTCCAAGTGCATCATCTTGTTTATGAATAAAATTCTTGGTGAAGTGAACTAGGTTAGTCTACTTGGAGAATGTATTAAGAACAGATTAACTGGAAGAGCGATTTTACTTTTTTAAAAAAAATGTCTTTTTTTCTCTAAGGGACATCTTTTGTTTGTTTGTTATTTAATTTTAAATACTATTCACTAGGCACCAATTCATAGTCAACCTACACAGATCAAGCAATCTAATCTCAAAATAGGACAAGTTTGCCCAGTCCTTTCTCAATTACTCCTTTCACAGCCGAGAATGTACCATGGATCATAATGCCCTTCTTGGAAAAAAGCTATCCAGTTTTCTTCCCTAAACTCACCACAATAGTATGTGCTATCTATCGGGTGAAGAATAATTTTCTGAAAATCATGGGTTCAGTTTTGCAGGTTCTTGAAGGTGTCTTAGCTAAGTGATATGTGGACAGGCAGAATTGCAACTTTGTATAGTGGATATTTAATAAGTGGTAAACCACAGCCTTCAACATTTGAGAGTTAATTAAGGCCACAAGTTGACCAGATTCATGCAGAAAAATGTGTTCATGGTTAAGCTATGAAAATAGTCACAACAAAGCCCAGCAAAAAGAATGGCTTTTAGAGTCATTCACACTGATTATATCTGAAATCCTTATGTTTTTATTATTTTTTATAAAAGACTTGTCACTTTTTTGATGAAATACCCAGTAGCAGAGGCTTCTCTAGAGATTTTACAGTGCTTTCTGGAGCTAGGAAGATATTAAAATGAGCAGGAATATCAAAGGAGAGCTTGGTGACGAGGTTTTTTTTAATAATATATTTAAGTAAGTATCTTACAAAGCAATCACTAATTTTAATTCATGTCAATTCAATGGATATCCATTGGTGTCTACCACCTACAAGACTCTTTTGGACTGTGAGAAAATGACAAAAATAAATTGTCTTTTTTCCTCAAGGAAAATTCTAAAGTCCATCTTAAATTTTATGAATCTTGAATCCCATATGGGGTCTTGTAATTGAATGTGGGGATCTCAAAATTATCATTTATTATCAGTAAATGTTTGATAAGTATACCTATTTTATCGACCTATATACTTGGTCTCATGTAAAAATTTCTCAGAAGAAAAGTAGTTACGGGTGGAAAAAAATTAAGTCCTGGTCTAGGGGCTGTGCTGAGGAGGGAGAGGGAATATAGCATGTACATAAATAAATAAATAAACAAATAAAAATAAAGTAGATATAAAATGTTTGGTATGTTTTTTTTTTTAAATAAATGTTTGTTGATTGACAAACCAATTTCAGAAAATAGAAAGTACTTTGCTGCAATCAGGAATGGTATCTTGTAGGAGGTAGTGTTTGATCCTTGATGAAAACCAGAGATTTTAAAAGGTATTGATGAGGAAAGAAAGAGGGCATTACAGGTTTTAAGGGAGATAAGGTGCCTATTCAAAGGCACAGAAGTAGTAGATTAACTATCATAAATTGGAAAAAGCAAATAGGCTCATTTGGCTAGACTATAGAGTAAAAAGCGGAATAATGAAAAATAGTTCCAAAAAGGTTCAAATAAAGATTGTTCAGGGTTTTAAGTGCAAAACCAAATGGTTTATATTTTATCTTAAAGACAATAGGAAGTCATTGAAGTTTCTTGAAAAGGGAGTTACATGGTCAGAGGCATGCCCCATGTGAAGATTATGTTGGTAATTCTGTAAAATGCATTGGAAAGAGGAAAGATTAGACACAGAAAAACCAGTTAGCTGTCTATTACACTGGTCTACCCTAGAAGTAATAAAATGGTTGGGGGGAATAGAGAGAAGCTTTGTGAGAGGAGAGAAGGTGACCAATGCCAAAAAAATGTTGCTGTGGAGGCATAATCAGCATACTTGGTAACTGATTGAATATTCAGTGTGAGAGATGTTCTCATACTTGTTTCCTTTTCATGTTTAAAAATTACTTTTATGCAGTAGATCCAACTAGTCATGTTCAAAAGAGAACTTTCTAGCCTCTAATAGCTTATTTCATACAAAGAAGCAATTGGGTTTAGTTTATTGAAGAGCTCTCTCTCTTCTTAGTGACAGACAATATAATATGAATGATGTTACTATGTGCACATTGTATCTTCATGATGAGAGTACTGTAATAAGATAATATATTTTACTGTACAATATATTACTTTGGCTAATAGTATTGAAAAAGAACATTAAACGTAAACATCCTTTCAGCACCTAGACGATGAAGTTAGATTGTCTTATCAAACTTCTTTATGATGTTCTGGGACCCAGCAGTATTTAGTGTTGTGAAAACAGGTGATAAGAAAATACAGAAGGGAAATGTTGTGAAGCTTTAGTAAAAGTTTTTTTTTCCCCTTAACTCCTAATGGAGCAGCAAATTTCACTAATGTAGCAAAGGAATTTTGTGATATGGGTAGCTCTTAAGGTTTTTTTTTTTAATATTACTCCTTGAAATTAACATTATACTTAATATGAGCTGAATGCTTGTTGAATTATGTCTCTGATTATATACCTATATACAGACGTACTTGTGTACTGTCACTTTCATTTTTACAAAACTAAGGCAATAGGGATATTAATATTGCCTCTTTAATTTTAGGAACTCTTAAAGACAGTTTTGTATAGTGGACAGAGTTAGGAAAATTTGAGTCTTGATAAGTATGTGTCAAATTTAGGCAAGAGAAATAACCTTTTTGGAATCCAGAAAATTCTCTAATATTGAAAGTTGTAGAATAGAAACTGATTAATATACATGGAGGGAATTTGTTAACTTTAAATTTCCTATTCACACAACTGAAAGCAAAGGTCTGGATGATGATGACGATGACGATGATGATGACAATGACGATGATGATAAATTTAGAAACAGGCTGAAGCTTTTTGTTCTCTTAGAAGAGAGACCTCTGCTCCATCATCTTAAAAGGGAGTTTTTCTGGGATCGATCTTAAAAGTGTTCTGTTGCAGAAATACTTAAAACTTAGCAGGGAACAGGGAATAGGGATTAATGTAGTTTTAGACATATTACCCTATCCCAACCAAATAGGACCCAGGTGTTGTTTTTCTTTCTGTCCAGGAATAACTATTGCTAATAACAATGGCAATAGCATTTTCAAAACACTTAAGGTTTGCAAAATGCTCTCTATATAGCATTTCACTAGATTTTCACAATGACCCTCTGAATTAAGTATAGTAATTAATCCCATTTTATAGAAGAAAAAAAAAAAACCAAGGCCATGAGAGATTAATTGACTGATCCAAAGTCACACAGCTAGTAAGTATCTGAGATAGGATACGAACTCAAACCCTTTTGATTACATGATCATTATTCTATTCACTGTGCAACTTAGCATGTTTCCTCCTATTAAACTGAATACAAATAGTGTCAGTAATAAAAGACAGAACTAATGTCTTCATCACTGACAGGAAGTATCTGGTATATGTTTTGAAAATGAGAATGGGGAAGAATAAAATCAGATGATTTCTTCATTGTCCTTTGAGGACATCCTATCATTCAAATTGATATGTCCATACTTTCAGATGTATAAAAGATTCTCTTAACAGGAATAGCCAGAAGTCATTTTAATCCCCCTACTACACTTCATTCACTGCAAATACTAACTGATGGTTTTTAAAGTATAAGACTGGATGATAAACATGAGTATCCCCCAGGATCAGTTGAGTTTTTCAGACTCTATGTCCCTCAGTTGTTAATTTAAGTAGCATTTTTGCTGGGATTTCTTTTCTTAAAAATTCTCATTCCGTCCCCTCTCTTTCTTTTCTTATTTGTTTTAATTTAATTTGAAATGCCAAGCATCTGACTCTAATCTGATGAGGAGGTCTCAGAAGAGTTCCAGAAGGAGCAGGTCTTCTGAAAGGGTCTTTTGGACAGAATGGAGGGAGCCTTTATTTATTATCTCAGGGAAAACAAAAACGGAAAGAGCAAGACGGCTCAGCAGCCGTCCTTTTAAGCTACAGCTAACTTGGTGAAATAACCCAAATCCCTTGGGTGTGAATGGACCGCCCCTTGGCTCACAGTTGTCCTGCTGTCCCAGGCTGATGGTTCTCCAGGCCAACAAAAACAAGCCTAACAAAACACAGAAAGAAAAAAATGTCAACAGAAATCCCCTCACTTGGAGTTTATCTTTTGGCAACTGGTCAGGTTCTCCATCCATAGTAAAGCTTCTGGCAGACCTTCCCTGGCCATTTCCTAACAAGTCAGCTGGTGATTTCCATTGTCCTTCTAGTCTCACATAGTGTCCAGTCAATAGGGTGTTTGGCTTGTGAACCACAACCTCCATTTCCTCCTTGACTCCCCAGGGATGGATCTCAGTTTCCTCATCTGAAAATGAAGATAATATTATATCTCCAAGCATCATTTCAGTGTTGTTGGCGGAGATGGGGGTGGGGAGGGAGGAAGAGGGGGAGAGGGAAGCAAATGATACGAATGCACTAGACATATATAAGACATAGTAAATTCTTTTTTCCCACCCCAATAGGGAAATATGAGGAGTCCAGACTGGAAACTTTAACCCTGGATCAGCCAAGCCAGATGGTGGTCCCATTTCTTTCCAGAGGGGATTAGATGGTATCCTGCCTTTATTGGCAGTCTCTGGATGCCCTGTCACTCTGCAGAAATGCTTGCAGAGCAACTCTGTAATGGGAAATGCAAGAATATATCCCCAGGGTTCTTCTTGCTGCAAACACTTACAGATAAGCAATTATCTTGGGTATTTAATGTTCATGTTTTGTGAGTCTCCAAGGAAAATTAAAGAAAGGTCAAAAGTTCATGACAAGCTATGGTTCAATGCCTATAGGAGGGAAACATGATGAGGTGAGCAAATGGCAGCTCTGGCCACTCAGACCATGACTAGTGCCAATCACATCAGCAGGCTAGAGAGTAACTTCACTATGGATGGTAGCCATATGGACTTCTCAGTACCTGCATATGATCTCTGTATAATATTTTAAACAAGATTTCTTTATTTGAAATTATAATTCTAATAGAAAAATGAAAAGTAATGACTAATAACTAAAATTTATTTCACTATTTAAAGTATGCAAAATGCTTTACAAATATCTCCTCTTAAGCTCACAACAACCTTGGGAGGTAGATGCTATTATTAATTCTCATTTCCTCACAACAACCATGGGAGGTAGACCCTATTGTTAACCTTCATTTTATAGAAGAAGGGAAGCCTAGAGGTACAGTGGGTAAAGTGTTGAGGCTAGAGTCAGGAAGATTCATCTTACCGAGTTCCAATCTGTCCTCAGATACTTACTAAGTGTGTGACTGAATACTTTACCCTGTTTGCCTCAGTTTCCTCATCTGTAAAAAGATCTGGAGGAGGAAATGGCAAACCATTCTAGTATGTTTGCCAAGAAAACTCCAAATGGGGTCATGAAGAGTTGGACATAACTGAATGGCTAAACGAAAATAACAATAGCAACAATTTTTACAGATGAGGAAACCAAGGCTGACAGAGACCTTGTCTACAACACACAGATAGTTGAAGTCTGAAGCCAGATTTAAATTCACATATTTCCAGTCCAGATCTAGTACTCGGTCCATTGTGCTTTTTGTGCTCTATCAAATATGAAATGTCATACATATAGCACTTTAGAAATTCCTAAAACTAAAACCAAAAGCAATAGGGACAATTTAAAAAGCATTTTTTAAAAAAAAATTCAGCTATTATATTCCATCTATATTGTTCTAGTTTACTCCCACGTAATGCCCACCACACTATTTACAAAACTCCCTAGTCTAAATTGTTTACATTTTAATTTTAAAAATATGAAAGAGAAAAAGAAATCACTGGAATTTGATTTTTTTCTCTAATGGAAAAAAATGAAAAGACATATATTTTGAAATGGAGTTGAAGATGAAGATGAGCTATGTTTGTGGAAAATATTCCTTGGGTTGTGGGATGCAGATGGGCATTTTCCTGCTAACCTCTACAATAACCTCCTAACTTGCACATTTCCAATGAGAGAAGATCTTGGTGGAGGGAGTGACAATGACCAGAGTCCCTAAAATTCTGCCAAACTTCCTGGCATCTTTAAATCTTTTCCAACTAGCTCTCTGAAGTATTTCAATTGTCTCTGTGAATGAATGGTAACTAAGAAATGAGGGGCAGGGCTGATTAAGAGAGGAGAAAAGGAATGATATAACTCTTCCCTTCACCGTAGTAACCACCTGCTTTGAGTCTTTAAGGACTCTTTGTGGTCTTGTGTCAACTTCTGGACACTGGCATCTATCTGCAGTGAAATATGTCATTGTAGAAGGGCTTTCTGTGGCATTTATTGGTATTCTAAAGCAACATCCCTTGCCTCTGGTGTTTATTTCCTAACTAGCTTGCTCAAGGCATAGTAATGCACAGGCACTAAAGGGTGAATTACTGTGGGTTTCTTAGTCCCTGGACTAGCAGGGGCTTGGAGTGCTCTTGGAAGACAGTATCTTGCATCAATCAAGAGTGACCCCTCTGGCTGAATATGGACAGGCATAAACAGCTTCTTAAATTAACCTCAGTTCTCCTTAGCTAGATAGATGGCAGATGAAATGCAGTCCCCTGAGTGGGAGTAAATGTGTATGTTGGGGTGGAGGGAGGGAAGCAGGATTGAGGGGACTCTCATAATCCTGTACTAACCACTTTTTCCCTAAGCAAGACTGAAGGGTTTCTAGTTTTTGATACTAACTTGTATAATTCAGTTATTTAGATGTAAATGCTCTGCACTATCTAGTGTAATGAGATAGTTAAGCTAGAGTCTGGTTTAGGAGTGAATTAAGGCTAACTTTAAAGTATTTCCAAATATGTATTGGTTTAATGTCTGAATGATAATGTCAAAGATTCACCCAGGAGTTGGCAGATCAATTTTCAGTGATGTCTATAAGAATTTATATTCTTAAAACAAGAAGAACTTTAGACACCTGTCTGCTAAAACTTCTATAAATATAATTTAGAGAATTACAAGTTATTGTCAAAGACCACTTCCTCTACTCAATAGTAATGAAAGGGAAATATCAGTCTGCAATGTCTTGAGTATACAATGAGTTAGCAGAGCTCAAAGATATATTTCATCCCCAGCTGATTCCCATATGGTGACTCAGTAAAATAGCTTGCTTCTATTACTCCTGGACAAAAGTCTTTAGCCCAAGATCTCAGTTCTCATAAAATACAAAAGGAATTTTGTTGCTGGGCTGTTAAATCTAGAGAAAGAGATCCTATGGATTTATACCAATTCATTCTTTTTTTTTTTAATGATCAGGAGTAGTATTTATTGGAGGAAAGGCAAGGTTATTAATCATTGATCTCAAAATTAAAGCTAAAATAGTTTTATTCAAAAGAAAAAACAGGAAAACTGCAATATATGTCAGCCATATTATTCAATATTGTTTTTTTAAATTTTTTAATTGATAGAACCCATGCCAGGGTAATTTTTTACAGCATTATTTCTTGCATTCACTTCTGTTCCGATTTTTCCCCTCCCTTCCTTCCACCTCTTCCCCCAGATGGCAAGCAGTCCTTTACATGTTGAATAGGTTAGAGCATATCCTAGATACAATATATGTGTGCAGAACTGAACAGTTTTCTTGTTGCACAGAGAGAATTGGATTCAGAAGGTATAAATAACCCGGGAAGAAAAACAAAAATGCAACCAGTTTATATTCATTTTCCAGTGTTCTTTCTTTGGGTGTAGCTGCTTCTGTCCATCCTTGATCAATTGAAACTGAATTAGCTCTCTTTATTGAAGAGATCCACTTCCATCAGAATACATCCTCAAACAGTATCATTGTAGAGGTATATAATGATCTCCTGGTTCTGCTCATTTCACTTAGGATCAGTTCATGTTTGTCTTGCCAGTCCTCTCTGTATTCATCCTGCTGGTCATTCCTTACAGAACAACAATATTCCATAACATTCATATACCACAATTTACCCAGCCATTCTCCAATTGATGGACATCCATTCATTTTCCAGCTTCTAGCTACTACAAACAGGGCTGCCACAAACATTTTGGCCCATACAAGTCCCTTTCCCTTCTTTAGTATCTCTTTGGGGTATAAGTCCAGTAGAAACACTGCTGGATGAAAGGGTATGCACAGTTTGATGACTTTTTGAGCATAGTTCCAAATTGCTCTCCAGAATGGCTGGATGTGTTCACAATTCCACCAACAATGTATCAGTGTCCCTGTTTTCCCACATCCCCTCCAACATTCCGCATTATCTTTCCCTGTCACTGTAGCCAATCTGACAGGTGTGTAGTATACCAATTCATTCTGTAGTGACAATAATAGCAAGCAATTATCAAACCCCCATTCTGGGTGCTAAGTACTGAGCATAAAAAGAACGTAAAAATAGTTCCTACTCTTAAGGAACAAAAAGTCTAGTGGGAGAGACAACATGTAAACAACTATGTATAGACAAATATTTATAAGATAAAGTGAAAATAATCAACAGACAAAAGGCACTAGAGTTTAGAGTAATTAATTGAGAAAATCTTTTTCCAAAAGGAAGAATTTTAGTTGGGACATAAAAGAAGCCAGGGAAACTAGGAGATAGAAGTGAGAAAGGAGAGAATTCTGGGCATGAGAGATACTCAATAAAAACAAATGGATTTTGGAAAAGGAGAGTCTTGTGCAAAGAATAGACAGGAGGTCAGTCAGTGTATTAAATCACAAAGTAAATGAAAGAGAATAAAGTATAAGAAGATGGGAAAGGTAGGAAGGATACAAGTTATGAAGTGCTTTAAAAGTCAAACAGAGGGTTTAATATTTTGTCCTGGAGGTAATAGAGAGTCATTGGAGTTTACTGAATAAGTGACATTGATGGTCACATTATCAGGCCAATGCTTTAGGAAGTTCAGCTTGATAGCAGATTGTAGAATAGATTGGGAATGAGGAGAGATTTGAGGTAGGAAAACCAACCAGAGGCTGCAGTAATCCAGGTGTGGGATGATAAATACTTGTGATGACTTTATCAGAGGAGGAAAAGATGTATATATGAAAGATGTGAAAGTGGAATCAACAGGACTTGTCAATTGATTGGATATGAGAGGGAGATACAGAGAGATTGTGAGACTAGATGAGGAGGAAAATGGTGTTACCTTTGACAATAGGAAAGGTAGGAAATTAGGAAGAGGGGAGGGTTTGAAATCACAGATAATGAGTTCAGTTTTTGAACATAATGAATCTAAGATATTTATAGGCCATATAGTTCAAGATATCCAAGAGGCAGTTGGAGATGCTAGATTAGACATTAGAACAATGATGAAATATACTCATAAGGATAAGTAAGCCCGATGAGTCTTAAGTATAGGAATTTCCCTGGCTCAAGGATCTTTCCTCAGTTTCTCAGGTAACAAATTTAGCCCTAAGATATAGTATACTCCCTCTAGATTTTCTAGAACAAATTAGGCTATACTCAAGTTCATTAGCACTGGCTAGTGCACTGAAGGTTTCATAAGTAGCACCACTCTCAATTAGTGACAATGAGTTGGCTGGAAAATTCCTAATAAAATTTTTTTGGCAACTATTACTTTTGGCAGATACTTATGGGTGTTAATTCTTCTACTCTAGCATCTGTATAGCTCTACTAGCCCACTCAGTTTGTCCCAAACACTGATCATTTTAGTTGGAAAAGAAGGGTTCTTGCTGTAGTTGCTATTTCCATCATTTAACTCTTCGCAATCACATTTGGGGTTTTTTTGATAAAGATGCTAAAATGGTTTGCTATTTCTTCTCCACTTCATTTTACAGATGAGGAAACTGAGATAAAGGGGGTTAAATGATTTACCCATGGTCATACAGCTAGAGTCTGAAATCAGATTTGTACTCAGATAGATGAGTCTCCCTAACTCTAAGCCCAGTACTCTATATATTACATCACCTACTTGTACCACTTGTGGAGTATGTTTATTGGCAAAAGACACCGATCAATCTTATAGCCACTCTGGTAGCAGCTGAATGATAAAAGCTGCATCATATTGAACAGAGTGACATAGTATATCTGAACTTTGCCCCATCTCCCTTTGCTAACCTACTCAGTCAGCAGGTTTGATGAAAAAGATAGATCTTATTTAGTAATCCTGAAAGTATATTTGCGCTCTCTGGTAAATCAAAGCCCCCAAAGTGGTGCTATGAATCTTGGATAGGAAATAGAAATTGAGTGGAATGTCAAAGGATTGGAACAATTGCAATGCCAAGTTTTGTTGTCTTCCAGGAACAAGATAGAAACAAAAGTGGTAGTCTTAAGTGCTTCTAGGTAGTCTGAATTTATTTAAGGTCTTCTTTGGAAGTCCTTCTAAGGACTGGCATTTGAAATTCCTCTGTGTTTTTTTTTTTTTTTTTTTGTATTCTAGTAAATAAAGTAAAATAAAAGGCTGTCTCAAATGTGACATTTATATTACTTCCTTAATTGCCTTTATAAGAGTTGGAGATCAATCACATGTTTTTGAGAAAATCTAGATCCAAGTTGTGCTATGAGTATATTAGAATATTTTCTTTAGCTAATACCAGATAGAGGAAACTAGACCTAAGAGATCATGGCTATAAGAATGCCCCTGTCGATGGTTAAATTTGGCCCATTTAAGCCTGGAGTCTTGGGGGACCCTTAGCCTTGGTTATATTTATATATTCTTTTCAATATTCCTATTTAAATTATTTTTGTATTTGTCTTTGAATTCTCTTTCCTCAACCAAGCACTTAGCATGTTACAGTTATTTAATTAAATAAATTCTTTTTGAATGAATAAATGAATCAGAATGGAAGTATCAAATTCCAGTTACTTAGAATTTCCTTTATTAGTAAGGGTTTCTTCATTTTATAAAATGTATCTCCTAAGTCCACTTATGAGATAGTATGTATTAGATAGGATTCTTCTAGAGAACATTAAAATAAATGCCTCATTGTAGAGAAAAAAAAAATAGTCACTACTAGAATGTAGATGCTAATTATATTGTATCATGGACATTTGCCTCTCCTGCAGATCATTTCAGAGGTTGACCCTATTGTTGCACTTATTGATACAAAGTCCATTTTGAGCTGTAGGTTTAATTTTTTTTAAGGATTGGGCTGTTGAATTCTTTCAATTTTTCCTAGGTTGGTCTTCTGTAATAGGTGTCCTCTCCATCAATCTCAGAGTTCAGGCTCTTCCAGCTAGGTAAGACTTATCATAGTTGATGTTACACTGATTTAGCTTTTGAGAACTTAGGTTCATGTTCCTTTGAAGAATCCAGAGAAGGAACTTACTTCATGGAGAAATCCTTCGTTAAAAAACAAAACAAAGTAAAGGTAAAAGGCTGGAGCAGAATCTATTATGCTTCAGGTGAAGTAAAAAAAGCAGGGGTATCCATCCTTATCTCAGATCAAGCAAAAGCAAAGAATGATCTAATTAAAAGAGATAAGGAAGGAAACTATATCTTGCTAAAGGGTACTATAGACAATGAAGCAATATCAGTATTAAACATATATGCACCAAGTGGTACAGCATCTAACTTCCTAAAGGAGAAGTTAAGAGAGTTGCAAGAAGAAATAGACAGCAAAACTATAATAGTGGGAGATCTCAATCTTGCACTCTCAGATTTAGATAAATCAAATCACAAAACAAATAAGAAAGAAATTAAAGAGGTAAATAGAATATTAGAAAAATTAGGTATGATAAATCTCTGGAGAAAATTGAATGGTGACAGAAAGGAGTGTATTTCTTCTCAGCAGTTCATGGAACCTACACAAAAATTTAGGACATAAAGACCTCAAAATTAAATGCAGGAAGGAAGAAATAATAAATGCTTTCTTTTCAGATCACGATGCAATAAAACTACATTCAACAAAAAGTTAGGTGTAAATAGACCAAAAAGTAATTGGAAATTAAATAATCTCATCTTAAAGAATGATTGAGTGAAACAGCAAATTATTGACACAATTAATAATTTCACTCAAGATAATGACAATGATGAGACACCATACCAAAATTTATGGGATGCAGCCAAAGCGGTAATAAGGGGAAATTTTATATCCTTAGAGGCTTACTTGAATAAAACAGAGAAAGAGAAGATCAATGAATTGGGCCTGCAACTTAAAAAGTTAGAAAAAGACCAAATTAAAACCCCCAATCAATTACTAAACTTGAAATTCTAAAATTAAAAGGAGAAATTAATAATATAGAAAGTAAAAAAAAACTATTGAACTAATAAATAAAACTAAGAGTTAGTTTTATGAAAAAAAAACAATAAAATTGATAAACCTTTGGTAAATCTGATTAGAAAAAGGAGAGAAGGAAATCAAATTAATAGTCTTAAAAATGAAAAGGGAGAACTTACCACCAATGAAGAGGAAATTAAAGAAATAATAAGGGGTTACTTTGTCCAACTTTATGCCAATAAATTTGATAACCTAAGTGAAATAGATGACTACCTCCAAAAATATAGGCTTCCCAGATTATCAGAGGAGGAAGTAAATTGCTTAAATAGTCCCATTTCAGAAAAAGAAATAGAACAAGCTATTAATCAACTCCCTAAAAAAAAAAAATCCCCGGGACCAGATGGATTTACATGTGAATTCTACCAAACATTCAAAGAACAATTAGCCTCAATGCTTTATAAACTATTTGAAAAAATAGGGAATGAAGGAGTCCTACCAAATTCCTTTTATGACCCTGACATGGTACTGATACCTAAACCAGGGAAAGAAAATTATAGACCAATCTCCCTAATGAATATTGTTGCTAAAATCTTACATAAGATATTAGCAAAAAGACTACAGAAAACCATCCCCAGGATAATGCACCACGATCAAGTAGGATTTATACCAAGAATGCAGGGCTAGTTCAATATTAGGAAAACTATCAGTATTATGGGCCATATTAATAATCAAATTAACAAAAACATATGATCATCTCAATAGATGCAGAAAAAGCATTTGATAAAATCCAACATTCATTCCTATTAAAAACTCTTGAGAGTACAGGAATAAATGGACTTTTCCTTAAAATAATCAGTAGCATCTATTTAAAACATCAGTAAGCATCATATGTAATGGGGACAAACTGCAACCATTCCCAATAAGATCAGGAGTGAAACAAGGTTGACCACTATCACCATTACTATTTAATATTGTATTAGAAATGCTAACTTTGGCAATGAGAGTTGAGAAAGAGATTAAAGGAATAAGAATAGGCAATGAGGAAACCAAATTATCACTCTTTGCTGATGATATGATGGTATACTTAGAGAACCCCAGAGACTCTACTAAAAAGTTATTAGAAACAATCCACACCTTTAGCAAAGTTGCAGGATACAAAATAAACTCACATAAGTCATCAGAATTCTTATATATCACTAACAAAACCCAACAGTTAGAGTTACAAAGAAAAATTCCATTTAACATAACTACTGATTGAACAAAATATTTATGAATCTATCTGCCAAGGGAAAATCAGAAACTTTATGAGCAAAACTACAAAACACTTTCCACACAAATTAAGTCTGATCTAACCAACTGGAAAAATATTAAATGTTCTTGTATTTGGCGAGAAAATATAATAAAGATGACCATACTACCTAAACTAATCTATTTATTTAGCATATATCAATCAGACTCCCAAAAAACTATTTTGATGACCTAGAAAAAATAACAACAAAGTTCATATGGAAAAACAAAAGGTCAAGAATCTCAAGGGAATTAATGAAAAAAAAATCAAATGGAGGTGGTCTAGCTGTACCAGATCTAAAATTATATTATAAAGCAGTAGTTACTAAAACCATCTGGTATTGGCTAAGAAATAGATTAGTTGATCAATGGAATAGGTTAGGTTCAAAGGACAAAACAGCCAATAGCTTTAATAATCTAGTGTTTGACAAACCCAAAGACCCTAGTTTTTGGGATAAGAATGCAGTATTTGACAAAAATTGCTGAGAAAATGGGAAAATAGTATGACAGAAATTAGGCATTGACCCACACTTAACACCATACACCAAGATAAGGTCAAAATGGGTTCATGACCTAGGCATAAAGAATGAGATTATAAATAAATTGGAAGAGCATAGGATAGTTTATCTCTCAGCCTTGTGGAAGAGGGAGGAATTTATGACCAAAGAAGAACTAGAGATCACTATTGACCACAAAATAGAAAATTTTGATTATATCAAATTGAAAAGTTTTTGTACAAACGAAACAAATGCAGACAAGATTAGAAGGGAAACAATAAACTGGGGAAACATTTTTACAGTCAAAGGTTCGGATAAAGGCCTCATTTCCAAAATATATAGAGAACTGACTCAAATTTGTAAGAAATCAAGCCATTCTCCAATTGGTAAATGGTTAAAGAATATGAACAGACAATTCTCAGACGAAGAAATTAAAACCATTTATAGCCATATGAAAATATGCTCCAAGTCATTATTAATCAGAGAAATGCATATTAAGACAACTCTGAGATTTCACTACATACCTGTCAGATTGGCTAGAATGACAGGGAAAGACAATGCGGAATGTTGGAGAGGATGTGGGAAAACAGGGACACTGATACATTGTTGGTGGAATTGTGAACACATCCAGCCATTCTGGAGAGCAATTTGGAACTATGCTCAAAAAGTCATCAAACTGTGCATACCCTTTGATCCAGCAGTGTTTCTACTGGGCTTATACCTCAAAGAGATACTAAAGAAGGGAAAGAGACCTGTATGTATCAAAATGTTTGTGGCAGCACTGTTTGTAGTGGCTAGAAGCTGGAAAATGAATGGATGCCCATCAATTGGAGAATGGTTGAGTAAACTGTGGTATATGAATGTTATGGAATATTATTGTTCTATAAGAAATTACCAGCAGGATGAATACAGAGAGGACTGGTGAGACTTACATAAACTGATGCTAAGTGAAATGAGCAGAACCAGGAGATCATTATATACCTCAACAACGATACTGTTTGAGGATGTATTCTGATGGAAGTGGATCTCTTCGATACAGAGAGCTAATTCAGTTTCAATTGACCAAGGATGGACAGAAGCAGCTATACCCAAAGAAAGAACACTGGGAAATGAATATAAACTGCTTGCATTTTGGTTTTTCTTCCCGGGTTATTTCTACCTTCTGAATCTAATTCTCCCTGTGCAACAAGAGAACTGTTCGGTTCTGCACACATGTATTGTATCTAGGATATACTGTAACCCATTTAACATGTAAAGGACTTCCTGCCATCTGGGGGAGGAGGTGGAGGGAGAGAGGGGAAAAATCAAAACAGAAGTGAGTGCAAGGGATAAAGCTGTAAAAAATTACCCTGGCATGGGTTCTGTCAATAAAAAGTTATTTTAAAAATATAATTAAAAAACAAAAAACAAAACAAAACAAAAAACTTAATGCTTTTCAATGTCTTGATTCTACAAATAGATCCCCCAAATTCCTTCAGTTTAATGGATTTAGATCATAAACTCAGTTTGCCATTATCTCTTGAGGCATAAGTTCCTTCATAAGATCATTTTTTCAACCCTTTTCTTTCTTTTGTAGGGGCTGGAGACTAGGAATGTGCAAAAATTTTAAACTGTTTTGTTAGAGTGTGAAAGATATTTACTATTTGGTGCCTAGCTTATTTCTGATGATGTCCAGCATTGTATTAACTTTTAAATCCTCTATAAATAGAATTCTATAACTTTCTGAATATTTTTTTTTACAAATTTGTTCTTTATAATAACCTTATGAAATAAGTGTGGTCCTATCCCTGTTTTGTAGATAAGACAAATGATGCGGCAAGAAATTTCTAAAAGCTACCCAGGTGTGATTTGGAACACTACTTGACCTACCATTTTTTCTACTTTGGTCCAGTCTAAAGAAAATATTCTACCCAGAGATTCTTCACGTGAGTTTGTGAACTTGTTTTTTATGTTGATAATTATATTTCAATACAATCAATTGCCTTTGTAATACTATGTATTTTAGTTTATTCATTTAAAAACATTATTCTGAGTAGAAATACATAAACTTCATTAGACTGTGAAAGGAATTCATAATACAAAAATGGTTAAGAATTCTTGTTGTAGAGTGACCTTTATGCTTATTTCCTACATTATAAGTGTTGCTTTGGAGCCTGTCATCCTATATGTGGAGGTAAATTAATTTTTCCTAAATGTATCACTGTTATGGGCCAGAACTCGAAACAAGGTGATAACTCAATGGAATTGATAGAAGCAATATTTGTGTGCTTGGGTTTGCCCCTTTGAGAGTTCACACATTAGCTCACAAGTTTGGAAGATTCACAAGTGTTCACAAGTATGGGAGATATACAAAGTTAGCTTTGTAATTTGGTGAATTCACACCTCCCATAATCTGATTCTCAGAGGAGGAGTCAACCTTTGAGAGAGCATAAAAAGGAGCTGAGCCAGTGAATTCAGTTAGTTTGGAAGATTGCCAAAAGTAGGAGTTGAGCTAGAGCCAGAAGTCACTTTGGAAGATTGACAGAGTGAGAGTTCAGTTCAGGAGATTGAAAAGCTAATCTACAGTTGGGCAGAACCAAGGTTCAGAGAGAGGCTGAAGCTAGCAACAAGAGCTCTTGGAACCAAAGAAAGCCAACTGGGCTTTTTTGGAAGAAACAATAAAGAACTACTTTAACACCTGGCTGCATTTGGAGTGATTATTACACTGAACCGAAACTAAGGCTGCCTCCCAAAAATCTCCCCAAGGAACCTGCTCCCACAGAGAACCATCATATATTATAAAAAAGAAGAGAACACTACATATCACCTTATACTTTTTCCATATTGACACTCACCTATATTACCTTTGGATAGTTTCATAAAGCGACATGGAGGTTCAATGGTATGTTGATTTTTTTTTATTCCAAATTATCCCTGTCAGCTTGAAATTTCAATATTCAGAATATTTTTTATCTTTTGTGAAATTCAAGATTTCATTATTTGCACTTTTCCTGGAGTGTTTATAATATTTTAATGAAAAAAAGTGGTGAATATTCCTTTAACTTTAGCAGGTAAGTTCTATTTTTCATGATGTATACTATATTGAGGTAACTATATAGCTACTAGTCTATAAAGGGTGTCCCAAAAGTCATAGTTCAGCTTTAAGTTATTAAAGCTTATTGCAAGCTTAAAACTTTAATAGCTAAAGGCTATTAACAATATTAAAGATAAATGAGAATTGATTTTTAAAAGCTTCTATTATCAATTTCTCCCAAATCTCTCTTAATCCATATTCATATTGGCCAACCAATGTTGAAGATGACTTGAAGGAGCTAATGTTAAGATTGAAGAAGAAAAAACTTGAATGAAGGTGAGAAGAATCTCATGACAGCTTTCCTAAATCTCTGAAAGTTTGTGTGTATAACTAGAAGCCATGAGAAGAAATTTTAGGGGGAATTTTCATCTTATCACAAGGGGAATGCTTCCTAATCATTATGGCTACCTAAAAGTTGAATGAACTGTCAGCTTAGACATAGTGAATTTCCCATTACTGAAGGTTCTTAAGTGGGAGGGCCAAAAAGTACCTGTCAAAACCTCACACAGATTATACAAAATGACTTAAAAGAGCATTTCCCACTCTGATTTTCTATAATTCTAAGTGGGCCACTTCAAATCATGATGCAGAGGATGTCATAATTATTGCTGCTTGTATAATTATTTGGAAACAACATGGTGTAGGAATATAAAAACGAATGACTTTGGACTTAGGGTAGACTCAAGTTTGATTTCACCTCTGACAATCACTAACAATGTGATCATAGGGCTCTCCTCTATACTCTCTGAGCTTTAATTTCCTTATCTATAATTTGGGAATAATATTTTCAAGTTGTTGAAGTTTAAAAATTTCACTCAAACTTTTGGGACATCCTGTAATGCATATGTAGCACATTATAAATGTTTGAAAAAAAAACTAAAAATGCCAGCTGTTATTACTATTATCATAACTTATAAAATATAAAAGCCACTGGGAGTTGTTTTTCAAGAAAAGTACAAGTGTAGTTTGAGGACCAATTGGGTGATAAAACAATTTATAATTGATGTTAGGAAAAAAAAAACAAAAACCCTCAAATTTCCTAAGATACAACTATACAAAAGTGAAATGAAATATTACAGAAGGGAGTGAGTTCTCTGTCGTGGAGATTTTTAAGTAAAAGTTAGTTGAATACTTATATAGTATTTATTTGATATTTTGATATTCATTCTCTTATGGGTTGGACAAAAAGACCACTAAACCCTATTTCAAATCTAAACTTCTTTGATTTTGCTACATAATACTTAAGCCACAGGCTATACAGTACTATACACAGTATAGTAGTAATTTAAGATAAACACTCAGATTAGGATATATAATAGCATATTAAATACATTCATCATTTTTTAAAAAATCATTCAATTAGGACAGCTAGGAAATTTCGACTTAACTGTCAAGGATGCTAGACTAGGATAAAAAGTTGACCCCTGATAATCTTCAGATATTTTCCAAAATCTTAACGATTTTGAACCACCATTTCTACTCATGTTTTTGAAAGTAAAAAAAAAAAAATAGTAAAAGAAAATAAATTGCATTGTTCTCTTATTCTCCTCTTTCTACTTACTCCTCCAGTACAAGCTGGATACCTCTTCTTCCCATGTCCCCCAGATTTCTTTTAAAGGATCTATAATGTAATGAAATCTGGAGAATGTTGTCTCAAACTCAGTGCTTTCTACATGAGGAGGAATAAAGGAATTATCTGATATAAACTCTCTTGTCTATCTTGCTCCAGTTCTCAAAAGCCTTCCACATTTTCACACATTCAAAATGTATTCTCTCTCTCTCTCTCTCTCTCTCTCTCTCTCTCTCTCTCTCTCTCTCTCTCTCTCTCTCTCTCTCTTATTCATATAGCCACTGTGTTTGGACAGGCCTTCTTCACTTCTCATATGGATTAGTATAGTAGTCATCCAAACAGTGTCCCTGCCCCAAGTCTTTCCCGATTCCAGTCCATTCTCTACCCAGCTGTCAAAATTATTTTCCTTAAATACAGGTTTGGCCAAATTATCCTCTTACCTCACAGATTCTAATGACTCCATATTACTACTAGAATCAAGTAGAGAATCTTCTATTTGGCATTTAAGGTCCTTTACAATTTTGCCTTTATTTATTACCCTTCCTTTTCAACAATTTAAAATTTTT